>NC_081840.1:111506357-111806357 GCF_963259705.1 Myotis daubentonii
CATTCACTAGCTTTATGAACTTGGGCAAGTTAGTTACCCTTTTATTTTATTTATTTAACCTTTATAATGGTTAATCATATGTTTCAACACCCCCAAAATATTAAAAGCTATACAATAAAGTCACCCTCTCTCTTTCCCACCACTTGTACCCACTGTTAGTACTCTCATTAGTTTCATCTGTATCTCTCCAGTATTATTATACACACACACACACACACACACACTCACTCTCACTGAGTGGCCAGATTATTATGACCACCTGACATTTGTATGCAAATTAGCTATAATTTCACGCTGAAGTTGCTAGAGGGCCAGACCATTATAAATAGGGAAGCAGGTTGTTTACCATGACAGTAGAAGTGATTTTTTTCTGAAGATATGGGTAAACAACGCGATTTAACAGCCTTTGAACGTGGTATATATATACTGAGCAGCCAGATTATTATGACCACCCCATCAGTACTTTGTTGGGCCACCTTTTGCATTCAATACTGCAGCGATTCTTCTTGGCATTGACTCCACGAGATGTTGAAAGGTGATGCAAGGAATCTGACACCATGCCTGATGAATAGCACTGTCCAGTTCTGTGAGGTTTGATGGTTGTGGAACCAGCTGCCTGATGGCTCTTTTAACTTTGTCCCACAAATGTTCAATTGGATTGAGATCTGGTGATTGTGGGGGCCACCTAAGCAAGGTAAAGTCTCCCTCATGTTCTTGAAAGCACTCCTGCACAATACGAGCACTGTGGCATGGCACATTGTCTTGTTGGAAGAAGCCATCTCCATTGGGATACGCCATCAACATGATAGGATGAACCTGATCAGCAATGATACTTAGGTATGTTGTGCTATTCAGACGTTGTTCCACACGAATTAAAGGGCCCAAATCATGCCAGGAAAACATGCCCCAAACCATAACACTGTCCCCAACAGCTTGTAGGGTTGTACTCATGCATGTGGGGTGCATGCTTTCATGCTGTTTCCGCCAAATTCTCACCCTGCCATCTGCATGGTGCAACTGGAAACGTGATTCATCGGACCACATGACTTTTTTCCAATGCTCGACTGTCCAATCCTTGTGTTCCTGTGCGAATTGGAGACATTTTTATCTTGGTAACTGCAGACAGCAAAGGTGTTCGAACAGGCCTTCAGCTACCATATCCCATATGATGCAGTGTATGGCTAATTTGCCTACAAATGTCAGGTGGCCATAATAATCTGGCCACTCATGTTCAAATATATCCCACATTCAAAGGCTGTTAAATCGCGTTGTTTACCCATATCTTAAGAAAAAAAATCACTTCTACTGTCGTGGTAAACACCTGCTTCCCTATTTATAATGTCTGGCCCTCTAGCAACTTCAGCGCGAAATTATAGCTAATTTGCCTACGAACGTCAGGTGGTCATAATAATCTGGCCACTCAGTGTATATGCAAATATGCGGATATGTCCTTATTTTTAATAAAAAAAAATAGCATAATTAAATACACATTCTACCACTTTGATCTTTTTCACTATAGTTTTTTTTAACTTAGACTACATTTTTTATTGATACTATTACAGATGTCCCATATTTCCCTCCCATTTGCCTCCACCCAGCTCACCCGCTCCCCTCCCCAGACTTTACTTTTTAGAGAAGTTTTAGGGGTACAAGCAAAATGAGCCAGAATATAGAGTTCCCATATAGCCCCTACCCAAACCCACCCAATCTCCCCCAGTATCCCACCCACTGCACCATAGTAGGATACTTGATGCAGTTGGTGGGACCTACACTCACACATCATTGCCAGACAAAATATGTGGTTTACATTAGGGTTCACTCTTGGTGTTTTTCAGTGTAGTTTTAATTTGCATTTCTCTTTTATAGGTTTACTTTTTAAACAGGAAGCCATTTTTGTCTCATTTTCTGTGTAACTGTTTACTTAATCTCTCCTCAGTCCCCTTATCTGTAAAATGGAGGTAATCCCTCCTTCCTCCCTCTCTCCCTCCCTCCCTCTCTTTGTCCCTCCTTTGAGGGTTACAGTAAGAATTGAGTGAAATAAAGCCATTAGTTCAGTGCCTGGAACAGAACATGCAGTAAATGGAAGTGCTGTTACATTAGCAAAGGTACAGGTCATTGATTTTTAAATAAATAAAAATACATACACACACATAAATCCCTCTACCCATTCCTACAGACAGGGGCTGATCTCTCTTGCACTAACAGTTATCTTATATATATTTCTCTGGCTGTAAGGAGGAAAGTGCTAGGTAAGAAAGATAGTGAGGTGGACATAGTGGTTCCCTTTAAGGTAGAAAACTGGCTCAACAGAGAGTTCTGGTCAAGATGATGGTGTAGGTAAACGTGGTACTTGGAACCTCCCACAATCACAACAGAGTTACAATTCCAGAACAGCCATCATTCAGAACCCCTGAAATCTAGCTAAACAGAAGTCCTATAACTAAGAATATAAAGAAACAGCCACATTGAGACTGGTAGGAGGGCAGAGGCTTGGAACAGGCTGGTCCCACACTCACATGTGGCAGTTAATAATTGGGAGAGATATCTTGGCTGTAGAGATCTCCCCTAAGGAGTAAGGGGTCCCAGCCCCACATCAGAACCCCCAGCCCAGGGTTCCAGTGCCAGGAAGAGAAGTCCCCATAACTTTTGGCTGTAAAGATCAGTAGGGATTACAGCTAAGTGAGATGGAGGTCTGCTAGAGTCCCAGGTGTTCCTCTTAAAGGGCCCATGAATGCACAAACTTAACTTGGACTCATTCCAAGCACTTTGAGCCCAACACTGGGGCGGCAGCTTGAAACACAGCAGGGGCATACAAGGAGGAACTGAATTGTCTAGCAAGGGCTGGAGGAGCAGCCTTCTCTAAGACAGAAGTACTGGCAGAAGCCATTATTCCACAGAGTTGGCAGGCGGGTCACCATATCTGACTCTCCATCAACCTGACTAAAACTCATAGCTCTGCCCTGGTGATTCCTGAGACCCCAACCTACCCAACTTGTGGGTCCACCCAAGCCTTTTCCAGTAGTTTTCCATACAAATAGCCTCTCTTGGCTCATGCTTTGGACTTTCCTAAAATCTATCAAACAGGATTTGGCCTAACCATACCCCATACATTTTGCTAAGAGGACCCATACCTGGCTAGCAGCTACCAACCTCAGTTAGCAGCCTGAACTCTCTTGGGTACCTCCATGCCCAGCACAAGTAGCAGCCATCTGCAGACTGCTCTGTTGCTCATGCCAGATGGCCCCAGGCAGGATAGAGGCAGTGGCTGACCTTGTACCTCCCAGGAGGCCCCAGAGCCAGTGGGCCTGGTAGACAGCTACAGACCAAACTAGAGTACAACCCAACCACCTCCACAGCGGCACACACAAGGGGCAGACTCAGCAGGCACCAAAGCCCCAATGAAGTGAGACCTGCTCCATGGGGTTGACTCCTGCTCAGCAGCTCCTCTGCTATAATTGCAGCCAGTTCTTGCAGCCAATCAGCCTGAGGATAAATATCTCCCAGAAATGTGCCAACAGCAATCAAGACTCGGTTACAACAGGACAGTGCACACAGCTCACATGGGGTACTCTTGGAGCACCCAGCTAGGTGACCAGGGAGGCTGTACCACTGAGTCCTACAGGACACCTACTACATAAGGCCACTCGACCAAGTCTGGCAGAGAGCAGCTCTGCCTAATACATAGAAACAGAGGGAAGCAGCCAAAATGAGACAAAAAAACAGGTCCCAAATGAAAGAACAGGAGAAATCTCCAGAAGAACTAAATTAAGTAGAGGCAAGCAATCTACCAGATACAGAATTCAAAACAATGGTTACAGGGATGCTCAAGGAACTTAGTGAAAACTTCAATTAAAAAAAGGACATGAGAACCATAAATAACCAGTCAGAAATGAAAGGTATGATAAACTGAAATTAATAATTTACAGGAAATAAACAGTAGAGTTGATGAAACAGAGAATCAAATTAGTGACTCTAAATATATAGAAGCAAAAAGAAAAAAATTATTTTTTTGATATATTTTATTGAATTTTTACAGAGAGGAAGGGAGAGGGATAGTGAGTTAGAAACATCGATGGGAAAGAAACATCGATCAGCTGCCTCCTGCACACTCCCCACTGGGGATGTGCCTGCAACCAAGATACATGCCCTTGACCGGAATCGAACCCAGGACCCTTGAGTCCGCAGGCCGATGCTCTATCCACTGAGCCAAACCGGTTAGGGCAGAAAAAAGAATTTTAAACTGGCCACATGGCTCAGTTGGTTGGAGTACCATCCCATATACCAAAAGATTGCAGTTTCTATTCCTGGTCAGGGCACATATCTGGGTTGCAGATTCAATTCCAGGTTAGGGTGCCTACAGGAGGCAACAATTGACATTCTCTCTCTAGCCCCTGCGCCCCCCCCCCCAACTTTCCTTTCTTTAAAAATCGATAGAAACATATCCTCAGATGAGGATTTTTAAAAATGAGGATAGTTTAAGGTCCCTCTGGGATAACATCAAACATACCAAAACTTGCATCAGAAGGGGAAGAGAGAGCTAGGGTTGAAAACCTATTTGTAGAAATAATGATAGAAAACTTCCCTATTTAGTAAAGAAAATAAACATTCAAGCCCAGGAAGCACAGAGTCCCAAATAAGACGAACTCAAAGAGGCCCACACCAAGACACATAAATTAAAATGCCATAATTAAAAAGACAAAGAATCTTAAAAGAAGCAAGAGTAAAGTAGTTAGTTACCTACAACAGAGCTCCCATAACCCTGCCAGCTGATTTTGCAACAGAAACTTTGCAGGCCAGAAGGGACTGGCACCTACATCCACAATTACTTTATCAGCAAAGCTATCATTTAGAATCAAAGGTCAGCTAAAGAGCTTCCCAGACAAGAAAAAGCTAAAGGAGTTCATTACCACCAAACCAGTATTACATGAAATGTTAAAGGGTTTTTAAGAAGAAGAAGAAGAAGGAAAATCAAAAGTAAGACTAATAAGAGGGCAATAAATCATATCTATCAACAATTACTTTAAATGCTCAAATCAAAAGACATACAGGGCTCAGTTGGTTTGAGAGTTGCCCCATACACCAAAAGGTTGCAAGTTTGATCCCAGGTCAGCACCTGCCTAGACTGCAGATTTGATCCCTGGTCAGGGTCCATACGGGAGGCAACTGAGCCATGTTTCTCACATCAGTGTTTCTCTCCCTCTGTCTAAAATCAGTTAAACAAAAAACATCCTCAGATGAGGATTTTTCAAAAAGACATATGGTGACTAGAATGGATAAAAAATTGTATGAAACTTAAGATCAAAAGACAGACTAAAAGTGAAGGGATGAAAAAGATATTTCATGGAAGTGGAAACAAAAAACCAGCTGGGATAGCAATACTTATGCCAGATAAACTAGACTTTAAAACAAAGGCTACAAGAAGAAACAAACAAGGACCCAGCAGCTCCACTTCTGGATATTTATTCAAAGAAACAAAACATACTAAATCAGAAAGACATATACATCCATATGTTTGTTTCAGCATTATTTACAGTAGTCAAGATATGGAAACAACCTAAGTGTCCATCAACAGGTGAATGGATAAAGAAGTGGTGTATGTGTACAATGGATTACGACTCAGCCATATGAAGAATGAAATCTTGCCATCTGCAACAACATGGATGGGCCTAGAGAGTATTAGGCGAAGTGAAATAAGTCAGAGAGAGACAGATGCTGGATGATTTTACTTATATGTAGAATCCAAAAAAATAAAAATGAAGGACAGAAACATAGATACAGAGAACATTTTGATGGTTGCCAGATGGGAGGGGGGTTGAGGGATGGGTGAAAAGGGGAAGGGATTTAGAAGTATAAATTGGTAGTTACAGAATAGTCACAGAGATACAAAGTACAGCCTAAGGAATATAGTCAATATTATAATAACTAAGTATGGTGTCAGATGAGTATGAGATTTATTGGGGTGATCACTTAGTAAGTTATATAATGTCTAATCACTATGTTGTATACCGGAAACTAATACTGTATGTCAACTATAATTTAGAAATAATCTTTTCAATTAAAAACACAGAACAATTAGAAAACAGGCTCAATGGCTCCTATGTGGTGCCCTTTTTCAGTGTTATTACTAAATAGAATGAGAAATAGTCTATTTAGTAATAACACCTGCCTAAAATGCTTAGCGCTAATATGAAACTGTTCTTGCTCCTTGGTGGTTATACACAAAACCACTGTGAGCCTGACTGTGTGTTGCTAGGGCCTTCTCCATTTACTGGCATAATGCCTGCTGACATTGAGGAACTGAGAGTCATGTCCTATCAATGGTAAGAGGATCTGCTATGTATGCAAAGCTAGGCACCATGAAAAGAAATACAAAATATGTACATCTCTGCCCTTTGTCTTGTAGTGGCATATAACAAAAGACTGGCTATAAGACAGTGTTACTGCAACTTTCAAGTTTATCCCGAGGAATAATAAGGTGGAGATAGAGATATAATAGTAAAAACAGTTACCTATGATCTGTCACTTCCCCACCACAGACTTCAGGGGCAAGGAGTCCTGTAAGGAAGAGGTTATCCTGCCTTACTTCCCTGGCTTTAGTCATTGGCTGTGTCCTAAGATGCCCTTTTGATGTGAATCAGAAAGAGACTGTCATTTTGTTTTTGTTAGCAGGTCTTTCACACGGTGACTTCCCTTGGGCTGAATGAACAGGAGCTGTTATTTCTTAGCCAGTCAGCAGCTGGACCTCACTCTTCTCTCTCTTCTTGGAACGGTGTTCCTGACGTGGGCATGGTCAGTGACATCCTTTTTTGGATCTTGAAAGAACATGGGAAGAGTAAAAGCAGAGCCTCAGACCTCACCAGGATCCATTTCCACACGCTGGTCTACCACATCCTGGCAACTGTAGATGGACACTGGGCCAACCAGTTGGCAGCCGTGGCTGCAGGAGCTCGTGTGGCTGGGACACAGGCCTGTGCCACAGAAACCATAGATACCAGCCGAGTGTCCCTGAGGGCACCCCATGAGTTCCTGACTTCCCATTCGGAGGCAGGGTCCAGGGTCATATTCAACCCTGACGAGCCAGTGATAGAATGGCACAGGGAGGGGGTGTCCTTCCACTTCACACCCGTATTGGTCTGTAAAGATCCTATCCGAACTGTGGGCCTTGGCGATGCCATTTCAGCTGAAGGCCTCTTCTATTCAGAAGTACACCCTCACTATTAGGAAAGTTGTTATGGGTAATTTTTCTGAAGGAGAACTAGCCAATTTAAGAATTAACAGGGATTAAGTGGTTTGGAAAATAGGATTGAGGTATCAGAACAGTTTCTAGATTTAATTCAAAGATAGCTAACAACACAATAGCAGATTAAATTATCAGATACATTCCAACCTGCTGACAATTACGCAAAAAAGTGTCTCAGCTTTTAATCCAAATTTATCTACTGAGACTGGATTTTTAGGTTTATGTTGTGTTATATGGGTAAAAAACATGATTCCCAAACCCTGTTTACATAGCGTTGTCAGGTATTTCAGGCCAAACGTCTTTACCCTGGCTGGAGCGCCTGCCAGCTGGAAAAAAACACCTCCCTCCTCCCCGCCTCAGAAGTGCATGCTCATTCATCGTGTCTAGTAAAGCCCACGGTGAGCCTCTCGTGTCCTCTCTCCGCTCAGTGTTCATGGGCAGGGTCATGACTTCCATTCAGTGTTATAATGAAAATACTTAATGAGCACACCTTAGTCTTTTCTCTAAGACAGAGCCTCAAGTAAGGACAAAATCACCCCTCCTGTGCTTCATTCTCAGTGAGGCAGGATCCCTGTGGAGCCTGGGAGAGAATTGGCCATTCTGCACTGGTTTAGAAGCCTGGCTGACCTGTAGGGTGGGTGACCATGCGAGCTGAAGGGCTGTGCCTTCCTGCCCTTGCCCTGGCTTCTTAGATTGTAGGCCAGCTGGTCAAAGACTACCATGCTGGGCCCAACCTTATTGCCCAGCTCTGGACATACTTTCTCCAGTAGAAGACTGATCTTTGTTTATTCTGGTCCTTGAAGGAATCTGCTTTTACAACTGGAATATGCTTCTGTGTGTATAACTGATCATGTGTGTTTTACATTGACATATCACATCCATTTAAGAGTTTGACCTCATAAGAACCCAGGATCATGAAGAAATATGTCATGTTATGTATTTATTTTTTTATAAATCAAAGAGACATCTGTGTGCTTTTAAATATATTAAAAACAATTACATTTCAGGAGTCCTAAGACTATTTGCAATTGATTTTGTTCTACCTATCACTCTGGAGCCAGATATACTAGAAATTATTCCAACTGTAACTTGTGAGTTCTGTGTTACTCTGCTCTTGCGATGTTTAACTTCTCTTCCCCATCACTGGTTGGGCAGTCCCAAGACTGAGCCTCTGTGTTTTAAAGTGACAGAAGATACTAGTGTCAAGTAGTGAATCCAGTAAGAAACAGCAGTTTGAAAGGATGGTGAGCCTTCCCAGTTTGTTCAAAGAGCAGTATCGATATGGCAGCTGCTGGCTCGCAGCAGCAGCTTCTGGAATCTTGAAGCTAGCTCAAGTTCTTCATTTGTGACCTCTCCTTCCCTACTTTGGGTAAGAAGAAAAGGCTTGGTTACTCCTTCAAGAAAACTTAAGCCTGGAGAATTATGCAGCTTGAAATTCAAAACAAGTAGTTTAAGGAAATCTCTGGCTGCCACCTCATCAGCCTCTGCCTCCAACTTCAATTAAACACCAACCTTCTAGCCTATTTTACTGGAAAGACTTAAGTGAGAAGAGATTTCTATTTTCTCAAAAAGAACTGAAATAAGTTATCATTTTTGTTCTAAACTTGAGAATACTTTGAGAGTTCCCAAGTGTTTTCCACGTGTCTACTCAGACCCCGATATTAGTATATATTCAGCAAGTTCTCCAGTTTTCACTGGTGATATCAATAAAGACTAATCCAGGATGTGTAGTCCGCACACACTTTAGAGCAGTTTTTCAAAAGATGGGTTTTGAACTTTGAATAGTTACAAGTCAGTTTGGTGGTTATCATAAAAAGTATCAAAATGTACCATACATTACAGTAGGTATTAAAGTATTGTTTTCTAGAATTTGATATATGCCTGCATGAGTCCATACATGTAGGAATTTCCACCACCTAGGGCAGATCATGCAGAACTGGGTGGGAAAAACACGCCCTTCAACCCTTCACTTAGAACTATATTTTACAAAGGTTTTCACATATGATTTGATGTGAAGAGAAGTGGAAATCCACTGGACTAGAAAGAATACCTGGTGAAAAATGAGACTTCCTAAAAATATTCTAACACTCACTCTTGCCTTCACTTGAAATCAATTTAACACTGGGGGAAAAGCTACAACACACACACACACACACACACACACACACACGCGCGCGCGCGCGCGCGCGCGATTCAGGAGATAAGAATTCGACCAAAAAAATCAGTAATGTCTATCATGCAAATTCAGTTTGCATCTTATTCTCTATCAAGTTTAAGTGGGGAAAGGGTAATTATTCATCAGTAGAAATCCAAATTCTAGACAGGGTTTTGAGATGACAAGTATTGTATAACATTGGACCAGTTCAACTTACTGTGCCTCACTTTGCTCATCTGTAAAACCTGTTAATAGTGGTCCCTACCCTCATAAGGTTCTTGATGACTAAAGGAAAATGCTGTGAAAAATAATTAGCACAGTACGTGACACATACAGGCAGTCCTCGGGTTATGTCGGACTCGACTTAACGTCGTTTCGTGGTTAAGTCGCCATCTCCCTTTACAGTATTTATATAAAAAAAAAAAGTTGTCATGTTTTTTATTATTTATTTACCACAAGTAAAGGTCAGGAATTGTTATCTTTCTTTAAAATTTTTTTTACTGTTTCACTTCATTACTGCTGTGTATGTGCTCCATGTGAGTGATGTAGGTGCTTATGTAGGTGGGTTCCAACTTACGGTGAAAATCGCATTACGTCACACCGTAGGAACAGATCTCCGACGTAACCCAAGGACTGCCTGTATTTTAAAGTTTGATAATCGTCAGTTACTATTACTAAACTGAGCAGAGAATTTCCTGGGACTCTAGAACTATTTTAAATCATTAAAAAGTTATCACCATGACAATTACAATTTTTTTTAATTTTTTAACTTTAATTTTCTTTATTAAGGTATTACATATGTTTCCTTGCCCCCCATTGCCCCCCACTTCCACCCCCCGCTCGTGCCCTCACCCCGCCCTGGTGTCTGTGTCCATTGCTTATGCTTATATGCATGCATACAAGTCCTTTGGTAGATCTCTCTCCCTTACCCCCACTCTCCCCCTACCTTCCCTCTGAGGTTTGATGGTCTGATTGATGCTTCTCTGTCTCTGCTTCTGTTTTTGTTCATCAGTTTACGTTGTTCATTCCACAAATGAGTGAGATCATGTGATATTTATCTTTCTCCAACTGGCATATTTCGCTTAGCATTAATGCTCTCCAGGTCCATTCATGGTGTTGCAAATGGTAGGAGTTCCTTCCTTTTTACAGCAGTGTAGGATTCCATTGTGTAGATGTACCACCGTTTTCTGATCCACTCATCTGATGGGCACTTAGATTGTATCCAAATCTTAGCTATGGTAAATTATACTCCTATGAACACAGGGGTGCATATATCCTTTCTGATTGGTGTTTCTAGTTTCTTGGGATATATTCCTAGAAGTGGGATCACTGGGTCAAATGGGAGTTCCATTTTTAGTTTTTTGAGGAAACTCCATACTGTTCTCCACAGTGGCTGCACCAGTCTGCATTCCCACCAGCAGTGCACGAGGGTTCCTTTTTCTCCACATCCTTGCCAGCACTTGTCGTTTGATTTGTTGATGACAGCCATTCTGACAGGTGTGAGGTGGTACCTCATTGTCGTTTTGATTTGCATCGCTCAGATGATTAGTGACTTTGAACATGTTTTCATGTGTCTCTTGGCCTTCTGTATGTCTTCTTTCGAAAAGTATCTTTTTAGGTCCGTTGCCCATTTTTTTATTGGGTTATCTTCCTTTTGTTGTATGCGTTTTCTGTAAATATTGGAGATTAAACCCTATCGGAGATAACATTGACAAATATGTACTCCCATGCAGTGGGCTTTCTTGTTGTTTTGTTGGTGGTTTCTTTTGCTGTGCAGCTTTTTATTTTGATGTAGTCCCATTTGTTCATTTTCTCTTTAGTTTGCATTACCCTAGGAGCTGTATCGGTGAAAATATTGTTTTGGCATATGTCTGAGATTTTGCTGCCTGTGGATTCCTCTAAGATTTTTATGATTTCCCATCTTACGATTAAATCCTTTATCCATTTTGAGTTTATTTTTGTGTATGGTGTAAGTTGGTGTTCTAGTTTCATTTTTTTGCATGTATCTGTCCAATTTTCCCAACACCATTTAATGAAGGGACTGTCTTGACTCTGTTGTATGTTCCTGCCTCCTTTGTCAAATATTAATTGATGATAGTGGTTTGAGTCAATTTCTGGGTTCTCTATTCTATTCCAGTATCAGGCAGTTTTGAGAACAGTGGCTTTGTAATACAGCTGGATATCTGGTATTGAGATCCCTCCTACTTTGTTCTTCTTTCTCAGGATTGCTGTAGCTATTCCAGGTCTTTTTTAATTCCAGATGAATTTTTGGAGAGTTCGTTCTAGATCTGTGAAATATGCCATTGGTATTTTAATGGATAGTGCACTGAATCTATAGATTGCTTTGGGTACTATTGACATTTTTAATCATGTTGATTCTACAAATCCATGAACACAGTATGTTCTTTCATCTGTTTATGTCTTCCTCTATCACTTTTTCCAGTGTCCTGTAGTTTTCCGAGTACAGGTCTTTTACCTTCTTAGTTAAGTTTATTCCTAGGTACCTTAATTTTTTTGGTGCAATGATAAATGGGATTGTTTTTTTAATCTCTCTTTCTGTAGTTCACTATTGGTGCATAAAAATGCCATAGATTTCTGGGTGTTAATTTTGTATCCTGCTACATTGCCAAATTCATTTATTAAATCTAATATTTTTTAAGGGAGTCTTTAGGGTTTCTATGTACAATATCATTAATCTGCGAATAATGATAGTTTTACTACTTCCTTTCAATTTAGATACCTTTTATTTCTTCTTCTTGCTAATTGCTCTGGCTAGCACTTCCAGTACTATGTCGAACAGGACTGGTGAAAGTGGGCATCCCTGTCTTGTTCCTGTTCTTAGGTGAAATGGTTTTAATTTTTGCCCATTGAGTATGATGTTGTCTGTACGTTTGTCATATAAGGCTTTTATTATGTTGAGGCATGATCCCTCTATTCCCACTTTGCTGAGGGTTTTTATCAAGAAAAGGTGTTGGATTTTGTCAAATGCTTTTTCTGCATCAATTGATAATGACTGTGATTTTTACCTCTCTATTTGTTTATGTGATGCATCACATTTATTGATTTGTGGATATTGTACCATCCTTGCATCTCCGGGATAAATCCTACTTGATCGTGGTGTACGATCTTTCTGATGTAATGCTGGATCCAATTTGCTAGAATTTTGTTGAGGATTTTGGCATCTATGTTCATGAGGGATATTGGCCTGTATTCTCTTTCTTTGTGTTGTCTTTTTCTGGTTGTGGTATTAGGGTGATGCTGGCTTCATAGAATGAGCTTGGAAGTGTTCCTTCCTCTTGAATTTTTCGGAATAGTCTGAGGAGGATAGGTATTAGTTCTTCTTTGAATGTTTGGTAAAACTCCTCTGTGAAGCTGTCTGGTACCGGGCTTCTGATTCCTGGAAGCTTTTTGATGCCTACCTCAATTTCCTCCATAGTTATTGGCCTACTGAGAATTTTAGATTCTTCCTGATTGAGTTTCGGAAGGTTGTATTTTTCTAGGAATATGTCATTTCCTCTAGGTTTTCTAATTTGTTGGAATAGAGTTGTTCATAGTATTTTTTTTTTTTTTTAGTAACAATCCTTTGTATTTCTGTGGGGTCTGTTATTATTTTGACTTTTTCATTTCTGATTTTGTTTATTTGGGTCCTCTCTCTGCTTCTTAGTGACCCTGGCTAGAGGTTCATCAATCTTGTTTATCCTTTCAAAGAATCAGCTCGAGGTTTCATCAATCTTTTATATTGCTTTTTGATCTCTATGTCATTTACTTCTGTTCTGATCTTTATTATCTCCTTCCTTCTGCTCACTCGGCTTTTCTAGCTGTTCTCGTTCTAATTCTATAAGTTGTAGTTAGATGATTTATTACCATTATTTCTTGTTTTTTGAGGTAGGCCCATAGAGTTGTAAACTTTCCTCTCAGGACTACTTTCACTGTGTCCCATAGATTTTGGATTGTGTTTTCATTGTCATTTGTTTCCATGATGTTTTTAATTTCTTCTTTGGTCTCTTTAGTAACCCAATCATCCTATCTAATAATAGACAAACATGGTAATTGACCATACCTTTGCTACACCTCCCATCGACTAATCACCGTGATATGCAAATTAACTGCCAACAAAGATGGTGGCTAATTTGCATACTGCAGGCAGGGTGGGACAGCGCAAGCCCCCAACCAGGCCCCTGTGTGAGACCCGAGAAGCTGCCTGCCTGCCGCCCATGATCGGATTAACAAAAAAAAAGTAAATGGATTAAGTAACATTAAAGAAATTATAAGAAAAATATATTCCAAATTTTGGTAGTTGTATAATGGTTATGTTTAAATTATTAACACCTCAGAAATTGGGTCAAGGGTACATATAATAGGCTGTAGTAATTTATAGGTTTTTTTACATGTATGAGATTATTTCAAATTAAAATATTAAAAAATTAAAAATTAATAAAATATTAAATGAAATGTATCTGCATTACATGAAAAATCTCCTAATTGCTTCTAGCATTATTTATTAAATTGTGCTAAAATTTACAAGGATTCAATTAAAAAGTATCTTAATTCTAAATGATATAATAGAAAATATATAATAGTGCAGTTATAAGTACTTATCTGAAAATAAAAATTTAAAGAAGTGAATTTAAAGAAGGGATTAGCCAAAGAAAATATATACACAACCCATGGACACAGACAACAGTATGGTGATGGCCAGAGAGAAGTGGGAGGCGAGAGCTGGGAAGAGGGGGCAAAAGTGGGGAAATAGGGACATCCTATCCTATATAATAAATGGGTAATAGGAGAAACTAAGATGGTGGCATAGGTAAACACCGGGAAATTGCTGCCTCCCACAACAACTTCAAAAATGCAACGAAAAGACAAAATGGACATCATCCAGAACTACAGGAAGGCTGGCTGAGTGTAAATTCTACAACTAGAAGAAAAGAGAAAAGCACACTGAGACTCAGAGGAGCTGCGGAAGTAAAGTGCAAAGGTATGGAGGATCAAGCGCGCGCGGAAAGGGGCTGGTACCTGAGGACGCGGCTGTCTTTTTGAATCAGGAGGGAGTCACAAGCTCCGGACTGCTCTGAATTCTGGTTCCGGGAAGTCTCTGGGGACCCAGGACTCATACGGGAAGAAACTGGACTGTCTGGCAGCAGGCACAACTCTGAACTTGAGGGCTGCTTTCTCTCAGAGGTGCTTGCAGCAATTATAGGGACACTGAGACGCGTGGCCCCTTAGGGCAGGGCTGAGGAACAGCCATAGCTGCTTGCTCCGCCCTTTGATTCCCTGAGACCCCGCCCCACCCAGGCTGCAGCAGAGGCTTTTGCATATGAATGCCCTGGCTCTTTGCAACCTGAAAATTACCTAACAAATTGCAGCTGGGCCAGACAGACCCAGAACTTCCAAGAGAAGGCCCAAGTCCCCACAGCAGCTTGCATTGCTTCACAGCTGGGCCTCATCTGGGCACCTCCAAACTCCAAAAAAGGAAGGGGAATCTGCAGTTTTCTTCGTAGCTCCTGCTGGGTAACCTCAGGCAGAGGCTAAATTAGCACCTCCTTAGATCCAAGAGCCAGTCTACCCAGTGGTCAGAGGGGGACCATCCAGATTACAACTCCTCAGATCCATAAGGGACACACTCAGGGGGCAGACTCAGTGAGCACCAAAGCCCCACTGAAGCAAGTCTTCCCCCAGAAGGGTGTCTCCAGCACAGAAGTTCTCCCACTGCAGACACAGCTGATTCTCACTGCCAATTGGCCTGGAGGTCAATTCCTCCCAGTGATCCTACAACAATCAAGGCTTAACTACAACAAGACTGTGCACAAAGCCCACAAGGGGGTGCACCAAGAGTGTCCACCTCAGGTAATTGGGGAGGCTGAGCCACTGGGCCCTACAGGACACCTAGCGCACAAAATCACTCTACCAACACAGGGAAGCATAAAAAATGCGGAGACAAAGAAACAGGTCACAAATGACAGAAATGGAGGAAAGCAAACGACTGGATATAGAGTTCAAAACCACGTTTATAAGGTTTTTGAAGAATTTTATGGAAACTGCCGATAAATTTAGTGAGACCCTGGAGGATATGAAAAAAGACCAACTAGAAATTAAGCATACACTGACTGAAATAAAGAATAATATACAGAGATCCAACAGCAGACAAGAGGATCCCAAGAATCAAGTCAAAGATTTGAAATACGAAGAAACAAAAAATACCCAACCGAAAGAGAAAAAAGACTCCAAAAATATGAAGATAGTGTAAGGAGCCTCTGGGACAACTTCAAGCGTACCAACATCAGAATTATAGGGGTACCAGAAGAAGAAAGAGGGCAAGATATTGAAAACCTATTTGAAGAAATAATGACAGAAAACTTCCCCTACCTGGTCAAAGAAATAGACTTACAAGTCCAGGAAGCGCAGAGAACCCCAAATAAAAGGAACCCAAAGAGGACCACACCAAGACACATCATAATTAAAATGCCAAGAGCAAAAGATAAAGAGAGAATCTTAAAAGCAGCAAGAGGAAGACAGTCAGTTACCTACAAGGGAGTACCCATAGGACTGTCAGCTGATTTCTCAACAGAAACCATGCACGCCAGAAGAGAGTGGCAAGAAATATTCAAAGTGATGAATAGCAAGAACCCACAACCAAGATTACTTTATCCAGCAAAGCTATCATTCAGAATTGAAGGTCAGATAAAGAGCTTCACAGATAAGGAAAAGCTAAAGAAGTTCATCACCACCAAACCAGCATTATATGAAATGCTCAAAGGTATTCTTTAAGAAGAGGAAGAAGAAAAAGGAACTCTTACCATTTGCCACAGCATGGATGGAACTGGAGAGTAGATAAATACCACATGATCTCACTCATTTGTGGAATATAATGAACAACATAAACTGATGAACAAGGACTGATCTAGAGACAGAGAGGCATTGATTGCACTGTCGGGCCTTGGAGGGAAGGTAGGGGAGGGTGGCAGTAAGGGGAAAGATCAACCAAAGGACTTATATGCAAGCATATAGGCCTAACCAATGGACAGGGACAATGGCGGGGTGGGGGTGAGGGCATGAGCGGGGTGGGGGGGGGGGTAAGGAGTAACGTGGGGATAAGGATACATATGTAATATCTTAATAAAAAATATGTTTAAAAATAAATAAATAATAGGGTAATATGCAAACTGACCCTAAAAGCAGAATGACTGGTCAACTGGTCACTATGACACACACTGACCACCAGGGGGCAGATGCTCAATGCAGGAGCTGTCCCCTGGTGGTCAGTGCGATCCCACAGAGGGAGCTCTGCTTAGCCACGAGCCAGGCTGATGGCTGCCAATACAGCGGTGGTGGTAGGAGCCTCTCCCGCCTCCTCAGCAGCACTAAGGATGTTCGACTGCAGCTTAGGCCTGCTCCCCGCTGGCAAGTGGACTTCCCCCTAGGGCTGCCAGGCTGTCAGAGGGATATCTGACTGCCAGCTTGGGCCCGATCCCCCAGGGAGTGGGCCTAAACCAGCAGGTGGACACCCTCTGAGGGGTCCCAGACTGCAAGAGGGCATAGGCCAGGCTGAGGGACCCCCCGAGTGCACAAATTTTTGTGCACCGGGCCTCTAGTTGTTTAATATCATGCTATTCAGCTTCCAAGTGTTAGAATTTTTTGATTGTTTTTATTGAGGTTTATTTCTAATATTATGTCATTGTGGTCTGAGAAGATTCTTGATTATGATTTCAATCTTCTTGAATTTGGAGAGACTTTGCCTGTGACCCAATATGTGGTCTATCTTTGAAAATGTTCCATGTGCACTTGAGAAGAATGTATATTCCGTGGCTTTGGGGTGAAATGCTCTGAAGATGTCAATTAAGTCCATTTGATCTAGTGAGTTGTTTAGGATTGCTGTTTCTTCATTGATTTTTTGTCTAGAGGATTTATCCAGTGATGTCAGTGAGGTATTAAAGTCCCTTACTATGACTGTAGTCGATCTCTCCCTTGATATCTTCCAGAAGTTTTTTTATGAATTTGGGTGCTCCTGCATTGGGTGCAAATATGTTTATCAGGGTTACGTCCTCTTGTTGTATCATTCCCTTTCGTATCAGGAAGTGCCTTTCCTTACCTCTTGTTATGGCCTTCACTTTGAGGTCTATTTTGTCAGATATAAGTATTGCTACCCTGGCTTTTTTTCACTTCTATTACCCTGAAAGATATTTTTCCATCCCTTCACTTCTAGTCTGTGTGAGTCCCTTGTTCTGACGTGGGTCCCTTATAGACAGCAGATATATGGGTCATATTTTCTTATCCATTCAGCCACTCATTGTCTTCTGATTGGAGCATTTAGTCCATTTACGTTTCAAGTTGTTATTGACTAGTAGCCCTGCACACGAATCCATGTGCGAGTGGCTTGCTGCTGCTTGCCTCAGCTGGCCACCTGCCCACCGCTGTTGGTCGCTCTCCACTACTCATACCTTGCTGGCGCACCCTCCTGTAGCTCCCCGCCCTTTGCCCCACCCTCCTGTAGCTCTCTGCCTGCTGCCCCACCCTCCTGTACTTCTCTGCCCCTGGCCCACCCTTCTGAAGCTCTCTACCCACTGCCCCACCCTCCTGTATCTCTCTACCCGCTGCCCCACCCTTCTGTACCTCCCAACCCACTGCACCACCCTCCTTTGGCTCTCTGCCCGCTGCCCTGCCCTGTTGTAGCTCTCTGCCCTCTGCCCCACCCTCCTGTGGCTGTCAACTAGCCCGCCCTCCTATACCTCTCCACCTGCTGGCCTGCCCTCCTGTAGCTCTCTGCCCAACGCCCTGCCCTCCTGTACCTCTCTGCCCACTGGCCCACCCTCCCATAGCTCTCTGCCCACTGGTATGCCTTCCTGTAGCTCTCTGCCCGCTGGCCCACCATCCTGTGGCTCTCTTCCCACTGCCCCACCCTCCTGTAGCTCTCTGCCCACTGGCCCGCCCTCCTGTAGCTCTCCTGCCACTCCTAGCTTTCTGCTCTGCCCTCCTGTAGCTCTCCATCACTTGTAGATTGGTCGTGAGTTATGGTGTAACAGCTAATTAGCATATTCCTCTCTTATATAGGATAGATACTTGTGTGGAGCCATTTTTTTGTGTGCCTGTCTTCCTTCTTCCTTTTTTATTTCTTCTTTTTAAACCAGTCCCTTTAGCATTCCTTGCATTTCTGGCTTCATGGTGATAAACTCCCTTATAGCCTTTTCTTATTTGGGAAGCTCCTTATTTCCCCTTCAATTTTGAATGATAGCCTTGCTCAATACAGTATTCTTGGATTCAGTCCCTTGCTTTGCATCACTTTGTAAACTTCCTTCTATTCTTTTCTGGCCTGATGTGTTTCTGTTGAGAAATCATTTGATAATCTAATGGGAGATCCGTTGTATGTAACTTTTTGTCTCTCTCTTGCAGCCTTTAAGATTCTCTCTTTGTCCTGAACATTTGCCATTGTAATTACAATATGTCTTGGCATGGGTCTTTTTGGGTTCATCTTGTTTGGGACTCTCTGTGCTTGTGTGACTTTTCTCTTTCACACATCAGGGAAGTTTTTTGACATTATTTCTTCAAATAGGTTTTCTATCCCTTGTTCATCTTCCTGGCATCCCTACTATTCGTATGTTGCTTCATTTCATGTTGTCCCAAGGCTCCCTTAGGCTCTCCCTGTCTTTTAATTTTTTCTCCAATTGCAGTTCAGTTTGGGTGTGTTTTGCTTCCCTGTCTTATAATTCGGTCCTCCGCTTCTCCTACTCTACTGTTGAAACTTTCCATAAGTTTTTTATTGCAGCTATATCACTCTTCATTTGTTCTTGATTCTTACATAAGTTGTTGATTTTTTTCATCCATCTGGTTTATGAACTGTATGACCCTTATTCTGAATTCTTTTTCTGACTTATTGCATGCCTCCATTTCACTTAGCTCCTTTCCTGGCGATTCCTCCTTTTCTTTCCTTTGGGGGTTTCTTTGTTTCCCCATTACTGCTCTCATCGAAGGATCTAGATGTCGAGTCATGCAGGGGCTGCTCCTCAGTTGGTGACAGCTCCTCTAGTGGGCGCTGCTCATGTCGCTGCCTGCAGCAGTGGTGGCTCTTCTGGCTTTTGAGGGCAGGCTGCTCATGTGGCTGCTGCTACTCAGACGGGGGCAGGCTGCACACACGGCTGCTGCTCCTCGGACGGAGATGAGTTGCTCATGAGGCTGCTGCTCCTTGAACGGGGACGGGTTGTGTGTGGCTGCTGCTCCTTGGGCAGGTGGGGGCAAGCTGCTCACACAGCTGATGCTCTGTGGACAGGGGCAGGCTGCTCATGAGGCTGCTGAGGCTGCTGCTCCTTGGATGGGGCAGGCTGCTCCAGGGGCTGCTGCTCCTCAGATGGGGGCAGGCTGCTCACATGGCTGCTGATCACATGGTCACAACGCCCTGGGCTAAAGTGTTCGGCCGGCCAGAGGGGAGTGTGCTTCATAACCCACAGCCCATACCCGGGGTGGCTGGAGTCTCGGTGATTGTGGACTGCAGCCAAGGCAGTAGGTCCCTGGATGGGGGTGACTGTAGAGTCCCAGGTGGTATCTAAGGGCACCCTCAGTGGAGGTGTGGCTGAGCTCCCAGTCACAGCAGCTCTCCCCTTCAAGAAGGCACGGCCTCTGTGGTATAGCCGGCTGCCCCAGGACTGTTAATAACAGTAGCAGAGGCTGCCTGGCTAAGTGAGCCAGGTCTGCCTGCCCCTGAAGGTCCTGTGGGATCTAACTGTGCCTCACTCACACACACCCCACATCCACACACTCCCCTTTCACTCCCTCTCTCACTCACGCTCTCTCCTTACTGCCACCATCTTCCTGCCTCTGTAGTTGGGTCTGGAGTGTTATTGACCCATTCATGGATGGAGTCTCTTCTCCAGGTGTCTGGCTCTCTCTCTACCACATTGACCAAATAGGACAAAATGCAACTCAACAAGACATAAGACAAAGGGAGAAAAACACGAATGCACTCACGACACTAACCCCAATATAAGTGACCACCAGAGAAAAGAGGGCACAAATAATATCACGGAGAGAAAAAATGGTAAGAGAGAAAAAAAGAAGAAAAAGGAAAAAATATATATATATGGGGAGAAAACACCACAGAACAGATAAGCCAAAAATGCAAACACCAAACACCCAGAAAAGAGGGTGGGGGCAGAATCTGTAGAGGCTGAGCTTATATAGAGAAAGGTTAAAGAATTAGATAAATATGGGGAGGAGATCAGTTCAGTATAGAGGAAATAGAAAGAGGATGAGTAGATAAGAAGAAAGAGAAGAAAAAAAATTTAAATAGAATGAAATAAATAAAAATAGGATGAAAAAGTGAGAAATAAAAAATAAAACTGGAACCTTCCGGTATGATGGCTGGTGCCAGGAGATGCTAAGAATAGGCTGTGCTGAGAAACCAAGATGGCGGCATAGGTAAACACCGGAGTTTGCGGCCTTGAACAACCACTTCAAAAATACAACCAAAAGACGGAACAGACATCATCCAGAACCACAGGAAGGCTGGCTGAGGGGAAATTCTACAACTAGAAGGAAAGAGAAAAGCATACCGAGACTCAGAGGAGGTGCAGTGTGGAAGTAAAATACTAAGGTGCGGAGGTGCATGCAGAGCGGGCTGGCGGCTGAGGGCGCGGTCATCGTTTTCAATCGGGAGGGAGTCTCAGGCTCTGAGCTCCAGTTCCGGGTGAGTCTCTAGGGACCCAGACTCATACAGGAGAAGCGGGACTGTCTGGCATCGGTCAGAACTCGAGGGCAGCTTTCTCTCCGAGGGGCTTGCGCTATTACTGGGACATTGAGAAGCAGAGCCACTGAGGGCAGGACTGAGAGCAGCCATAACTGCTAGCCCCACCCTGTTGATCCCGTGGGACCTGCCCTGCCCAAGCCCTGCAGGGAGGCTTTTTCTGGATAGCCTCTGGCAAAGGCTAGATTAGCACCTCCCTAGAGATCCAGGAGCCAGGAAGCCCAGAGGTCAGAGTGAGACCATCCAGTTTGCAGCTCCGTGGAACCATAAAGGACACACTCAGGGGGCAGACTCAGTGAGCACCAAAGCCCCATTGAAACAAGTCTTGCCCCAGAAGGATGTCTCCAGCACAGAAGTTCTCCCTCTGCAGACAGCTGATTCTCACAGCCAATTGGCCTGGAGGTCAATTCCTCCCAGTGATACCTACAACAATCAAGGCTTAACTACAACAAGACTGTGCACAAAGCCCACAGGGGGTGCACCAAGAGTGTCCACCTCAGGTAATTGGGGAGGCTGAATCACTGGGCCCTAGAAGACACTTAGCACAGAAAGCCACTCTATCAACACAGGGAAGCATAAAAAATGCGGAGACAAAGAAAAAGGACACAAAGGACAGAAATGGAGGAAAGCAAACTACTGGATATAGAGTTCAAAACCACACTTTTAAGGTTTTTCAAGAACTTTCTAGAAACTGCCGATAAACTTAATGAGATCTACAAGAAATCTAATGAGACCCTTGAGGTTGTGATAAAGGACCAACTAGAAATTAAGCATACACTGACTGAAATAAAGAATATTATACAGACTCCCAACAGCAGACTAGAAGATTGCAAGAATCAAGTCAACGATTTGAAATACAAAGAAGCAAAAAACACCCAACCGGAAAACAAAATGAAAAAAGAATCCAAAAATACGAAGATAGTGTAAGGAGCCTCTGGGACAGCTTCAAGCGTACCAACATCCGAATTATAGGGGTGCCAGAGGAAGAGAGAGAGCAAGATATTGAAAACCTATTTGAAGAAATAATGACAGAAAACTTCCCCTACCTGGTCAAAGAAATAGACTTACAAGTCCAGGAAGCACAGAGAACCCCAAACAAAAGGAATCCAAAGAGGACCACACCAAGACACATCATAATTAAAATGCCAAGAGCAAAAGACAAAGAGAGAATCTTAAAAGCAGCAAGAGGAAGACAGTCAGTTACCTACAAGGGAGTACCCATAGGAGTGTAAGCTGATTTCTCAACAGAAACTATGCAGGCCAGAAGGGAGTGGCAAGAAATATTCAAAGTGATGAATAGCAAGAACCAACAACCAAGATTACTTTACCCAGCAAAGCTATCATTCAGAATTGAAGGTCAGATAAAGAGCTTCACAGATAAGGAAAAGCTAAAGGAGTTCATCACCCCCAAACCAGGATTATATGAAATGCTGAAAGGTATCCTTTAAGAAGAAGAAGAAGAAGAAAAAGGTAAAGATACAAATTATGAACAACAAATACACAGCTATCAACAAGTGAATCTGAAAATCAAGTGAATAATCTGATGAACAGAATGAACTGGTGATTATAATAGAATCGGGGGCATAGAAAGGGAGTGGAATGGCTATTCTTGGGGGGGGAAGGGGTGAGGGGGATGCAGGAAGAGACTGCACAAACACCATGCACCTATGGATGAGGACAGTGGGGGGGGAGTGAGGGAGGAGGGTGGGGTGGGAACTGGGTGGAGGGGAGTTATGGGGGCGGGGAAAGAGGAACAATAATAATAACCTGTAATAATCTGAACAATAAAGATTTAACTAAAAAAAATAAAACCAAAAAAGGAAAATAAAGAAAAAAAATCCTATCTAATAAAGAGATAATATGAAAATTGACCATCACTCCAACACACAAGATGGCTGCCCCATGTGGACACAAGATAGCTGCCACAAGGTGGCCAGGAGGAGAGGGCAGTTGTGGATGATCAGGCCAGGAGGGGAGGGCAGTTGGGTGGAACCAGGCCTGCAGGGGAGGTAAGTTAGGGGTGACCAGGCCAGCAGGGGAGAGCAGTTAGGGTGGACCAGGCTGGCAAGGGAGGGAAGTTAGGGGTGACTGGGCCAGCAGGGGAGGGCAGTTGGGGGCAATTGGGCCGTCAGGGGAGCAATTAGGCATTGATCAGGCTGGCAGGGGAGTGGTTAGGGGCAATCAGGCAAGCAGGCAGGTGAGCAGTTGGGAGCCAGAAGTCCCGGATTGTGAGAGGGATGTCCAACTGCCCATTTAGGGCTGAACTCACTGGGATTGGGCCTAAATGGGCAAGTTGGCCATCCCTCGAGGGGTCCCAGATTGTAGAGGGTGCAGGCTAGGCTGAGGGCACCCCCCCTCTTGTGCTCTAGTAATAAAATAAAAATGAAAAAGTGAAGTGTCGTTCGTTTCCGCTGAGTTTTAATTTCCCATGGGGGCTGGTTTAAGATCCCACTCTTCTGTATTGTCTGCCACTTCTCAGTTTCCTGTTAGACTGTTGAAGTTCCAAGTGGTCCACCACTCTGTTTCTATCTCCACAGCCTTGACTGCCAGCAGGTGGGACCAATCTTCCCACTTAGACTGTTTGCCTGCTTTCAATCTTAATCTCTCAAGCAGCTGTTTCTGACAGGGCTATAGTTGGGGAGGTTGCTGGGACTGAAGGCCTCTCTTCAGGGACTGTTCATATTTTTTTGTATCCTTTGTAACATTCAGGGTGTAGTCTGGGTGTAGCTGTATTGGTTGCCTGGAGACTGCAGGGAGGGGCCATCTCCTCAGGAGAAAATGGCTGCTTCAGTCCAGCATGTCAGTTATGTCTCAGTGCCAGACTCCTGGCCACCTCTCCCCGACCTGCTCCTCTCCCCAGACTCCACAGGTCTGCACCTCCACCTGTACCTCAGCCACAGGTGTTTCTATTTGAAAGGTCCTATGAACTGGGTTTAGTGAATAAAAGCAAAGACCAAAAAGCAGGCAAAGAGCTGTACTACTGAGAGCCCCTCTCCCCCCAGCACGGCATGGCTTGGGCAGTTGTTCAGGCTGGCCCCTCTGGGCTCAGCCTCTCATGGCTGTGGGCTTAGCTCTAGAATCCCCTGCCCCCCAGAAGCCCTGTGGACTTCCTTTCCAGTCAGACGTTATGCATGTTCCAAGGGATGTGGCCTTGGTGCCGTGCAACTTCCTTCCGACCCTCTGCGCTTGGAGGTCTCACACCTCTCTCCAGTGCAGATCCCTTATTTTACCGTTCTCCAGGCATCCTCTGCCCTTCCCACCTGCGAATTGTCTCACCAGCTGTGTTTACTTCGCCAATTTGATATGGATGTTCGATTTAGTAGCTCCTTCTATCTGCTCTGGGACAAGGCTTTGTGACATGTCTGCCTATTCCACCACCATTTTGTCTCCTCTCAAAATTTTTTTTGGACTTTTTTTTAGGTATAAATTTTCATATAATTTTAAGTGTACCATTTGCTAAGTTTTGACAAATGCATATACCTATCAAACCCAAATGCCTGTCAGATATAGGATGTTTCCATCACCTCGCGCCATTTCCAAGTCATCCATAGCAATCCGTTATACTTTTTTCAACATAAGTTAGTGTTGCCTGTTTGGAACTTAATAAAAATGGTATTTAGTCCTTTGTAATAAAGCTCTATTCATTCAGCATAATATTTGTAAGATTAATCTATGTTCCGTGTAGGTGCTTTTTATAGCTAAACTAGGGGCCCGGTGCACGAAATTGTGTGTGGGGGAGTGTCCCTCAGCCCAGCCTGCCCCCTCTCACATACTGGGAGCCCTCAGGCGTTGGCCCCCATCACCCTCCAATCGCAGGATCGGCCCCTTGCCCAGGCCTGATGCCTCTGACAGAGGTGTCAGGCCTGGGCAGGGGACCCTCATTTCCCCCCATCACTGGTTCTGCCCCCAGCCCAGGCCTGATGCCTCTGGCCCAGGCATCAGGCCTGGGCAGGGGACCCCCAGACCCCTCCGATTGCTGGCTCTGCCCCTTGCCCAGGCCTGATGCCTCAGCCAGAGGCGTAGACCCCCATCACCCTCTGATCACCTGATTGGCCCCTTGCCCAGGCCTGACGCCTCCGCCAGAGGTGTCAGGCTTGGACAGGGGAACCCCATCTCCCCCCGATCACTGGCTCTGGCCCCTGCCCAGGCCTGAGGCCTCTGGCCCAGGAATCATGCCTGGGCAGGGGACCCCCATCTCCCTCTGATCGCTTGCTCCACCCCCCGCCCAAGCCTGACGCCTCTGACCCAGGCTTCAGGCCTGGGCAAGGGGACCATCATATCCCCCCAATCCCCGGCTCAGCCCCCCGCCCAGGCCTGATGCCTCGGCCAGAGGAGTTGACCCTCATCACTCTCCGATCACCAATCACCGGATCGGCCCCTTGACCAGGCCTGAGGCCTCTGGCAGAGGCGTCAGGCCTGGGCAGGGGACCCCCAGCTCCGCGCGATTGCAGGCTCCGCCCCTGCCCAGGCCTAACGCCTCTGGCTGAGGCGTCCGGCTCGGGCAGCGGGGACCCGCAGCTGCAGCGGCCCCGCGATCGTGGGCTCCGCTTTAGGCCCAGGCAAGGGACCCCTAGCTCCCAGGACTGCCAGCTTCGACCGTGCCCAGCTCCCATCGCTGGCTCCACCCCTACTTCCTGCTATCACTGGCCAGGGTGGCAAAGGTGCCTGATTCTCCGATCATGGCTGGGGGGCAGGGCAAAGGCGGCTTTGCCCTGCCCCCCAGCTCTTAGCTCCCCCCCTGGGTTTCCGATCACTGTCAGTGGCAGGGGGCTTCTTCCTGCTTTCCTTTTCACCTCCCTGCATTGTGCCTACATATGCAAATTAACCGCTATCTTGTTGGCAGTTAACTGCCAATCATAGTTGGCAGTTAATTTGCATATAGCCCTGATTAGCCAATGAAAAGGGTATCGTCGTACGCCAATTACCATTTTTCTCTTTTATTAGTGTTGATAGTATTCCACTGTGAATACAGTGTGTTCTACTTTGGGGCCTTTATGAATAATGCTACCAACAATCTGTGTAGGCATTCTCATTTCTCTTGGGTAAAAATCCACAGGCGTGGAATTGCTGGGATAAATATACTGTATATCTTGGGATGGGTGACAGACCTTTCTCCAAAGTATTTGGACCACTCCCACCAGTGATTGATGACAGTTCAGTTGCTTTTCATTTGCATTAACATTTGGAGTTGCTAGTGGTTAATTTTAGGCATTTGATGGCTACATTAGTGATATTTCATTGTGGTTTTATTTTTATATTTCCCTGATAATGAACAATGATCACGTTTTTATATGTTCATTGGCCATTCATCTATTTTTGTGAAGTGTCTGCATTTTTTCCTTTTTTTTTTCAATTGGGTTGTTTTATATAGGAGTTCTTCATATATTCTGGATATAAGTCCTTTGTTAGATATAGTTTGTGACTATATTCTCCAGGAATATATTCTCAGTCTGTAGACTCATATTCATATACTTCATAGCTTATTTGTCTTCTGTGTCCTCATCCCCACCCAACACCCCCACCCCCACTGTCCATTGGTTATGTTCATATGCATGCATAAAACAGCTTGTCAATTTCTACCTCAAAACCTGCTGGGTATAATGATAGGAGTCTATAGACCAATTTGGGAAGAATTTTTATCTTAACAATAATATTCAGTCATCCAATGCATGAACATGGCCTATCTCCTTGGGGATATTTGCTCCCAACTGTCCTTATTAGTGGAGTCTACCATAAAACAATAATTCATAACACTCTATTTCATTAGCTCCTCTATCAGTCTTCACTTTACCTTTTTGCATGTTTCCGGCATTTCATCCATTTTAGGATTAAAGAATAAGATCAAAATAATAAGATTTCAACTTAAATCATACAAATGCTTGCAATGTCTCTGATCAGAAACTCAATTGTTTTTTACCATCTGTGATGCTGTCTCTAACATCTCCGTAATTACCACATAGGATGTTATACTAAGTCTCCTTCTTCTTTTTTATTTTTTGAAAATTTCACCCCCACACTGCTCCCCTTTGGTAAGCATGTTCTTAGAGCTTGTTGTCTATGTCTACGGGTCTGCTTCTGTTTTGTTTATTCATTTTGTGGTTATTTTGGGGGTGGGTGGGTATTTCTCTTTCTCTGACTTCCATTTTTGTTGTCCCAAATGGCAACATTTTAATCCTTTTTTTGTTGCTAAGTAATATTCCATTGCATATATCTACCACATCTTTTTAACCCGTTCATCTATTGATAGACACCGACATTGCTTCTGTATGTTGGCTATTGTAAATAATGCTACAATGGTGCATATGTCTTTTGAGTTAGTGTTTTTGTTATTTGTAGATAAATACCCAGAAGTGGAATTGCTGGGTAGTATGGTAGCTCTATTCCTAATTTTTTGAGAAATTTCCATATTGATTTCCATAGTGGCTGCACTAATTTACAGTCACATCAACAGTGTTCAAGGGTTCCCTTTGCTCCACATCTTCACCAACACTTGTTATTTGTTGATGTTTGAAGATAGCCATATTGACAGGTGTGGGGTCATACCTCACTGTAGTTTTGATTTGCATTTCATTGATGATTAGTGACAATGAGCACTTTTTTATATGTCTGTTGGCCATCTGTATATCTTCTTTAGAGACGTGTCTATTCAGGTTTTCTCCCCATTTTTAGTTGTATCATTTGTGGGGGGCTTTGGTGTTAATGTTTTATAAGTTCTTTACAAATATTTGATATTTACCTCTTAGCAGATATATCATTTATGATTATATTCTCCATTTCAGTAGGTTGTCTTTTCATTTCGTTGATGGTCTCCTTTGCTTTGCAAAAACTTTTAGTCCCATCTGTTTCTATTTTGTTGCCCTTCCCAAGAAGACTTCCAAAAACATATAAGACTGAGGTAAGAGAGTTTACTCCTATGTTTTCTTCTAAATTCAGGTTTTACATTTAAGTCCTTAATCCATTTGAGATTATTTTTGTATGTGATGTAAGAAAGTGGTCCGATTTCATTTTTTTACGTATGTCTAATGAGTTTTACCAACACCACTTATTGCAGAAACTGTCTTTACCCCATTGTATATCCTTGCCTCCTTTGTTGACTTTATAAGCAAGGATCTGTTTCTGGGCTCTCTATTCTATTACATTGATCTATATATTTGTTTTATTGCCAGTACCATACTGTTTTGATTATTGTAGCTTTGTAGTCTAGCTTGAAGTCAGGAAATGTGGCACCTCCCACTTCGTTCTTTCTCAAGGTTTCTTTGGGAATTCGAGGTATTTTGTGGTTCCATATAAATTTCAGATTAGGTGTTCTAGTTCTGAGAACAATGCCATTGCTATTTTAATATCGATGATTTATATATTACTTTAGGTGGTAAGAACATTTAAACAATATTAATCCTTTTAATCTATGAGCAAGATATAGCCTTCTATTTATTTGTATCTTCTCCAGTTTTTTTCTTAAATGTCTTAAACTGTCCAGAATACAGGTCTTTCGCCTCTTTGGTTAAATTTATTCCTAGGTATCTTTATTTAATTTATTTATTTTAGAGACAGGAAGCGGCGAGGGAGGGAGGGAAGGAAAAGAGGGAAGGAAAGGGAGAGTAACAGAAACATCAGTGTGAGTGAGAAACATCAGTGGGTTGCCTTCCACACAAACCCCAATGGGGGATCAAATCTGAAACCTGGGTATGTGCCCTCCTGGTGTATGGGACAATGCTCCCAACCAACTGAGCAACACTGGCCAGGGAGGTATTTTATTTCTTGGTACAATTGCAAATGGGATTTAGTTAATTCTGCTGATTATTGTTGATGTACAGAAACAACAGAGTTCTGTATATTGATTTTGTATCCTGCCACTTTACTGAATTCATTTATTCCAATAGTTTTTTGGTAGAGTGTGTATGTGTATGTGTATGTGTGTGTGTGTGTGTGTGTGTGTGTGTGTCCCTACCTAATAAAAGAGCAATATGCAAATTAACCATCACTCCATCACTCCGTCACAAAGATGGCGGTGGCCATGGACCTGGAGCAAGCAGGAGGCTTGGGTTGCCCCTGGCGATGGAGGAAGCCAAGCTTCCCGCCTGCCCTGGCTGGCACTGGGCTCCACTCAAGGCTACAAAGTTTCAATTATAAAAGATAAATAAATCCCAGATACCTGCTTCCAGCTGGCGGTGGCCTCCGCTCAAGGAGGGGCTAGGAGCCTGGGTTGCCAGGGTACAACCCAGGCTTCCAACCGACCCAGACTCCGCTCGAAGCTACAATGTTTCAATTATATAAAATAAATAAATCCCAGCTACCTGCTGAAAAAAAAAAAGAAAAAGGAAAAAAAAGAGGCTGGGAGCTTGGGTCACCAGGGGGCGTGGCCAGCTTGAAAACAGCCCTCAGCCCCTCACCCAGGCTATCCAGGCACCCCAGCAGGACCCTCCCACCCTGAAGGGGCTGTGGCCAGCCTGCAAACAGCCATCACCCCTTCACCAAGGCTGGCCAAACCCCCATGGGGTGAAGGTCCTCACTGGGGGGCTTGGCCAGCCTGCAAACAGTCACCAGCCCCTTACTCCAGCTGGCCAGGCACCCCAGTGGGGACCCCCACCCTGAAGGGGGTATGGCCAGCCTGAAAATGGCCCTCAGCCCCTCACCCAGGCTGGCCAGGCACCCCAGCGGCACCCCGACCCTGATCTGGGACACCCTTCAGGGCAAACCAGCCGGCCGCCACCCATGCACCAGGCCTCTATCCTATATAATAAAAGGGTAATATGGAAATTGACCCTAACAGCAGAATGACTGGGAATGACTGGTCACTAAGACACACTGACCACCAGCGAGCAGACACTCAATGCAGGAGCTGCCCCCTTGGTGGTCAGTGCGCTCCCACAGGGGGAGCTCTGTTCAACTACAAGCCAGGCTGATGGCTGCCAGCACAGCGGTGGTGGCGGGAGCCTCTCCCGCCTCCTCAGCAGCACTAAGGATGTCCGACTGCAGCTTAGGCCTGCTCCCCACTGGCAAGAGGACATCCCCCGAGGGCTCCCAGGCTGGCAGAGGGATGTCTGACTTCCAGTTTAGGCCCAATCCCCTGGGGAGCAGGCCTAAGCCAGCAGGTGGACATCCCCCAAGGGGTCCCAGACAGCGAAAGGGCACAGGCTGGGCTGAGGGAACCCCCCCCTCCGAGTACACAAATTTTTGTGCACCAGGCCTCTAGTATGTATTTATTTATTATTATTATTATTATTATTATTATTATTATTATTATTATGTCATCTGCAAACGGTGAGATTTTTCTTCTTCCTTTCTAATTTGGATGCTTTTTATTTATTTTTATTTTTTAAATTAAATCTTTATTGTTCAGATTATTACAGTTGTTCCTCTTTTTTCCCCCCACCCAGTTCCCACTCCACCCTCTGCCCTTACGCCCCCTCCACTGTCCTCATCCATAGGTGTATGATTTTTTTCCAGTCTCTTCCTGCACCCCCCAAACCCCTTTCCCCCCGAGAATTGTCAGTCCACTCCCTTTCTATGCCCCCGATTCTATTATATTCACCAGATTATTCTGTTCATCAGATTATTTATTCACTTGATTTTTAGATTTACTTGTTGATAGCTGTGTATTTGTTGTTCATAATTTGTATCTTTACCTTTTTCTTCTTCTTCCTCTTCTTAAAGGATACCTTTCAGCATTTCATATAATACTAGTTTGGTGGTGATGAACTCCTTTAGCTTTTTTTTTTTTTTTTTAATCTGTAAAGCTCTTTATCTGACCTTCAACTCTGAATGATAGCTTTGCTGTGTAAAGTAATCTTGGTTGTTGGTTCTTGCTATTCATCACTTTGAATATTTCTTGCCACTCCCTTCTGGCCTGCATAGTTTCTGTTGAGAAATAAGCTGACATTCATATGGGTACTCCCTTGTAGGTAACTAACTGTTTTTCTCTTGCTGCTTTTAAGATTCTCTCCTTGTCTTTTACACTTGGCATTTTAATTATGATGTGTCTTGGTGTGGTCCTCTTTGGATTCCTTTTGTTTGGGGTTCTCTGCACATCCTGTACTTGTAAGTCTATTTCTTTCATCAGGTGGGGGAAGTTTTCTGTCATTATTTCTTCAAATAGGTTTGCAATATCTTGCTCTCTCTCTTCTTCTGGCACCCCCATAATTCGGATGTTGGTATGCTTGAAGGTGTCCCTGAGGCTCCTTACACTATCTTCAAATTTTTTAATTCTTTTTTCTTTTGCTTTTCTGGTTGGGTGTTTTTTGCTTCTTCGTATTTCAAATCTTTGACTTGATTCTTGCGATCCTCTAGTCTGCTGTTGGATCTCTGTATAATATTCTTTATTTTAGTCATTGTATGCTTAATTTCTAGTTGGTCCTTTTTCATATCCTCAAGTGTCTCACTCGATTTATCGAGGGTCTCACTAAATTTATCAGGGGTTTCTAGAAAATTCTTGAGAAACCTTGTAAGTGTGGTTTTGAACTCTATATCCAGTAGTTTGCTTTCCTCCATTTCTGTCATTTGTGACCTGTTTCTTTGTCTCTGCATTTTTTATGCTTCCCTGTGTTGATAGAGTGGCTTTCTGTGCTAGGTATCCTATAGGGCCCAGTGGCTCAGCCTCCCCAGTTACCTGAGGTGGACACTCTTGGTGCACCCCTTTGTGGGCTTTGTGCACAGTCTTGTTGTAGTTAAGCCTTGATTGTTGTAGGTATCACTGGGAGGAATTGACCTCCAGGCCAATTGGCTGTGAGAATCAGCTGTGTCTGCAGTGGGAGAACTTCTGTGCTGGAGACACCCTTCTGGGGGAAGACTTGCTTCAGTGGGGCTTTGGTGCTCACTGAGTCTACCCCCTGAGTGTGTCCCTTATGGATCTGAGGAGTTGTAATATGGATGGTCCCATTCTGACCACTGGGTACACTGGCTCTTGGATCGCTAAGGAGGTGCTAATTTAGCCTCAGCCTAAGGCTACCCAGCGGGAGCTATGGAGAGATCTGCATATTCCTCTTCTTTGTTTGGGGTTTGGAGGTGCCCAGATGAGGCCCAGCTGTGAAGTAGTGCAAGCTGCTGTGGGGCCTTGGGCCTTCTTTTGGATGTTCTGAGTCTCTCTGACCCAGCTGCAGTTTGTTAGGTAATTTTAGATTAAAAAGGGCCAGGCCTTTCATATGCAAAAGCCTCTGCACACAACTTGGGTGGGGAAGGGATCTCCGGGAATCAACAGGGCGGAGCAAACAGCTATGGCTGATCCTTAGCCCTGCCCTGAGAGTCCCCGGATCTCAGTATTCCATGGTAATCGCTACAAGCACCTCTGAGAGAAAGCTGCCCTCGAGTTCCGCCCGATGCCAGACAGTCCAGTTTTTCCCCATATGAGTCTGGGTTCCCAGAGACTCGCCCAGAACTGGAGTTCAGAGCAGTTGGGAGCTTGTGACTCCCTCTGGATTGAAAAAGACAATCGTGTCCTCAGTTGCCAGTCCTTTCCACCTGTGCCTCCGTACCTCTGCACTTTACTTCCGCACCTCCTCTGAGCCTCAGTGTGCTTTTCTCTTTCCTTCTAGTTGTAGAATTTCCACTCAGCCAGCCTTCCTGTGGTTCTGGATGATGTCCATTTTGTCTTTTAGTTGTATTTTTGAAGTGGTTGTGTGAGGCAGCAATTTCCAGTGTTTACCTATGCCGCCATCTTGGTTTCTCCTCCTTTTTATTTTTTTCCTTGTCTTATTGCTATGGCTGTAACTTCCAATACTATGTTGACTAACAGTGGTGATAGCAGGTATCCTTGTCTTGTTCCTGGTCTTAAAGGAAAATCTTTCAGCTTGTCACCATTCAGTCTGATAACAGCTATGGGTTTGCCATATATGGCCTTTAGTACATTTAGGTATGTTCCTTTTATACCCACTTAGTTTTTATCATAAAAGGATATTGAGTTTTGTCAAATGCTTTTTTCTGCATCTATTGAAATGATCATGTGATTTTTGTCCTTCATTTTGTTAATGTGATGTATCATGTTGATTGATTTGTATATATTGGCCTATAATTTTCTTTTTTTGTAATGTCTGTTTTTGATATTAGGGTAATGCTAGCTTTGTAGAGTGAATTTGGAAACATTTCTTTCAATTTTTTGAAATAGTTTAAGAAGGATATGTAATTCTTCGTTTGGTGTAGGGAGCAGCTACAGGGTCAAGCCTCTGATTGACCTGTGGCAGGACCACAAACAAGTCCCAGCTTGGAGGGCAGAGCCCACTTAGCATAATTAAGCTTAACCTTATACCCCTCCCTTGTTCCTTCCTAGGTAGCTAATGGGCTGTGGGAGGTGCAAGAAGTGCTATCAAAATAGGGTGAAACTCACAAGAACATTGTAAACATGTTGACCACTACCCTTGTTTTGCTTTGTGTGTTCTGACTATAAAATAAAGCCTCAGCTTGCAGGCTGGGTCTTTCTGTGTCCTCATCCAGGCACAGGAGATCCACCAAGCCCCAGCTGTTTTCTCTTGTCTGTGTTCTTTAATCCTTCACCACCCCTCCTCAGGTTCACCCTTGGCCGGGCTGGCAAGGCACACTTTGGTAGAATTCACCTGTGAAGCCTTCTGCTCCTGAACTTTTATTTGTTCAAGTTTTTTAAATTACTGCTTCAATTTCATTGCTAGTAATCAGTCTGTTTAGATTTTCTGTTTCTTCTTGGTTCAGTCTTAGAAGGGTATATGCTTCTAGAAATTTATCAGTCTCTTCTAGGTTATCAAATTTGTTGGCATGTAATTGCAGAATTATTTAGTAATTATTTTTATTTCTGTGGTGTTGGTTGTAACTTTTTTCATTTATGATTTTATTTATTCTTGATGAGTTTGGCTAAAGGTTTGTCAATTTTGTTTATCTTTTCAAGGAACCATCTTAGTTTCATTGATCTTTCTATTGTGTTTTTCTAAATCTTTATTTTTGGTTTATTTCTGCTCTGATCTTATTTCCTTCCTTCTGTTTACTGTGGATTTTATTTTATTTTATTACTGTTGTTCTTTTTCTAGTTCCTTTAAGCATAAGGTTAGTTGTTTATTTCAGAGTTTTCTTGTGGTGGTGTTTTTTTCTTGAGGTAGGCCTGTATAGCTATGAATTTCCCTCTTAGACCTCCTTTTGCTGCATCCATGAATTTTGAAAGGTTGTGTTTTAATTTTATTTGTCTCAAGGCAGTTTTTAATGTCCTGTTTGATTTCCTCTTTGGTCCATTAGTTGATTAATAGCATGTTGATTAATCCCCCCTGTATTTGTTTTTTTTAAAGTTTTCTTCCTGTGATTGATTTCTAGTTTCATGTTTGTGGCTGGAAAAGATGCTTGATATGACTTAAACCTTCATGAATATGTTGAAGCAAGTTTTATAGCCTAATATTTTATCTATCCTGGAGAATATTCCATGTGTACTTGAAAAAATGTGATATTATGTAGTTTTGAGATGCATAAATGTCTGCTAGGTCAGTCTGGTCTGACGTGGCATTTAAGGCCATTATTTCCTTATTAATTCCTATTTGAATAATCTATCCATTGGGATGAGTATTAAAATCCTCTATTGTATTACTGTGAATTTCTCCTTTTATGTACAGTAATATTTGCTTTTTATACTTAGGTGCTCCTATATTGGGTGTGCAGATATTTATCAGTTATAGGCTCTTCTTGGATTGCCCCCTTTATAATTAGGTAATGTTCTTCATTGTCTTTTTTTACATTCTTTGTTTTAAAGTATTTTCTGTTTAATAGGAGTTTTGCTAGCCCAGCCTTTTCATTTCTATTTGCATGAAATATATTTTTTCATCCCTTCACTTTCAGTTCTTTCAATTTGAAGTGAGTCTCTTGTAGTAAGCAGTATATAAATGGGTCATGTTTTTTAATCCATTCAGCAACACTTTGTCTTTTTATTGAAGCATTTAACCCATTTATATTTAAAGTAATTATTGAGTAAGTATGTATTTACTGCCATTTTGTTCATTGTTTTTTGGTTGTTTTTGTAATTCTCTTCTGTTCCTTTCTTTTTCTCTTGAGCTCTTGCATTGTGGTGTACTGATTTCCTTTAGTGTTTTGTTTAGGTTCCTTTCTCTTTACCCTTTGTGTATCTTTTGTAGGTTTTTGGTTTGTGGTTACTATGAGGTTTGTGTATGTCATTCTGTATTTACAGCAGTCTATTTAAGCTGATAAGCATTTAAGTTCAAGTACATTATAAAAGGACATTTTTACTCCCCCCTCCACACTTTGTAAGTTTTGTTTTTGAGGAAGGAAGGAGGCAAGAGAAAGAGACATCAATTTGTTGTTCCACTTACTTATGCATTCCATGGTTGATTCTTGTATGTATCCTAACTGGGGCTAGACCCCACAATCTTGGCTTATTGGGATTACACTCTAACCAACTGAGCTACTTGGCCAGGATCCACACTTTGTGTTCTTGATGTCATGTTTTAGATCTTTTGTTTGTTTGTTTTTGTTTGTTTTTTAAAACATATATTTACACTAGAGTCAACATTCAATATTACTTTATATTAATTTCAGATATACAGCATAGAGGTTAGGCATTTATATACTTTACAAAGTGATACCTTGATATGTCTAGTACCTACCTAGCACTATACATACTTATTACAATTTTGTTGACTATGTTCCCTATGCTGTACTTTACATCCCCGTAACTATTTTATAACTACCAATTTTTGTCTTGTGTGTCTCCTAACTACTTAGTAGGTGTATTGCTTAATAATGCGGATTTTGTAATCAAAGAAAACATGATAATTTCAAGAGAAACATCGAAGTGCTTTATTCAAAGTAATGTTCATCACTTCATATTTCCCCCATCTTTCAGGTAATATGTGGATACCGTCCCAATAGAATTTTTCTTCTTTTGAGGCAAACCATTCAGAGACCCAATTTTCCACTTCTTTGTATGTTTTGAAGTGCTGCTCAGAAAGTGGATGTGCCATCGATCAGAACAAGTGGTAATCCGAAGGAGCAAGGTCTGGTGAATACAGCGGGTGGGTTAATACTTCCCAGGCAAGATCTTTTAATGTGTCTTTAACTGGTTTTGAAGTGTTTGATGGTGTGTCATCATGAAGCAAAATTACTTTGTCGTGTCTTCTGGCACATTCTGGTCGTTTCACAATCAAAGCGTGGTTCAAATTGATTATTTGTTGTCAGTAGCGATCAGTATTAATGGTTTTACCTGGTTTTAGAAGCTCATAATACACCACACCTTCCTGATCCCACCAAATGCAGAGCATTGTCTTCTTTCCGAAGCGATTTGACCTTGTAGTCAATGTTGATGGTTGGCCTGGATCAACCCCTGATTTTGTGCATTGGGGTTCTCAAAATAAATCCACTTTTCATCAATTCGATGCAAAAAAGACTTTCTTTCATGCCGTTGAAGCAACATTTTACTGATGACTTTTCGTTTTTCCATTTGTCTTTCATTCAGTTGATGTGGCACCCATTTTCCTTCCTTTAAAATCTTTCCCATTGCTTGTAAATGATCAGAAATTATTTGCTGAGCAACATTTAATCTTTCTGCAAGTTGTTTTTGAGTTTGACATGCATCTTCATCCAATAATGCTTGTCATTGTTGGTCTTCAAACTTTTTTGGTTGACCTGGATGTTCTTTGTCTTTCACATCAAACCATCACTTTTAAAGCGTTTAAACCAGCATTCACAAGTATCTTGAGATGGAGCATGTTCACTATAAGCTTCCCGAAGTATTCAGCAGCACTTCAAAATAATAAATTAAAACTTCCCGCAAATGCTCTTTTTTTGGGGCACAAAATTCGACATTTTTAAGTGTAAAAATATCTATGATGTTAACACCTTCAGAAAATTTGGCATATGAAGTTTTGAAGCTTGTTGTCAATACAACAAAATAGCATACATATCAAATCACATATGTCAACATATGTGTAACTCCATCTATTGAAAAAAATCCGCATTATTAACCAGTACACCTAGTATTATAGTTTGAGTTGAGTTTGGTACTTTTGTGTTTTGTAATAGCTTTTTAAATGTCTGATTTGGCCCTAACTGGTTTGGCTCAGTGGCTACAGCTTCGGCCTGCGGACTGAAGGGTCCCAGGTTCGATTCCGGTCAAGGGCATATACCCTGGTTGTGGGCACATCTCCAGTGGGGGGTGTGCAGGAGGCAGCTGATCAATGTTTCTCTCTCATTGATGTTTCTGACTCTCTATCCCTCTCCCTTCCTCTCTGTAAAAACTAAAATATATTTTTTAAAAATAAAAATAAAAAAATGTCTGATTTGCTATATTTATTAAATATTTGGCTTGTGAGATGTTTTCATATTTTCTTATTTCTGGTAATGGAGTTTCCTTTTCTGCTTAACATTTCTTTTTTTTTTTTTTTTTAATCATAATGTGAAATTTTATTGAATTTTTCCAAGTTTTTTTTTTTTTCAGTTGATGAATGTAATTTTATTCTTTTTTTTTTAATATTTTTTATTGATTAAGATATTACATATGTGTACCCTCTACCCCCCCCCCCCACTCATCCCCTCACCCCCCCCCGTTGTCCGTGTCCATTGGTTAGGCCTATATGCTTGCATATAAGTCCTTTGGTTGATCTTTCCCCCTTGCCCCCACCCTCCCCTACCTTCCCTCCAAGTCCCGACAGTCCAATCAATGCCTCTCCGTCTCTGGATCAGTCCTTGTTCATCAGTTTATGTTGTTCATTATATTCCACAAATGAGTGAGATCCTGTGGTATTTATCCGCTCTCCAGTTCCATCCATGCTGTGGCAAATGGTAAGAGTTCCTTTTTCTTCTTCCTCTTCTTAAAGAATACCTTTCAGCATTTCATATAATGCTGGTTTGGTGGTGATGAACTCCTTTAGCTTTTTCTTATCCGTGAAGCTCTTTATCTGACCTTCCATTCTGAATGATAGCTTTGCTGGATAAAGTAATCTTGGTTGCAGGTTCTTGCTATTCATCTCTTTGAATATTTCTTGCCACTCTCTTCTGGCCTGCATGGTTTCTGTTGAGAAATCAGCTGACAGTCGAATGGGTACTCCCTTGTAGGTAACTGACTGTCTTTCTGTTGCTGCTTTTAAGATTCTCTCTTTATCTTTTGCTCTTGGCATTTTAATTATGATGTGTCTTGGTGTGGTCCTCTTTGGATTCCTTTTGTTTGGGGTTCTCTGCGCTTCCTGGACTTGTAAGTCCATTTCTTTCACCAGGTAGGGGAAGTTTTCTGTCATTATTTCTTCAAAAAGGTTTTCAATATCTTGCCCTCTCTCTCCTTCTGGTACCCCTATAATTCTGATGTTGGTACGCTTGAAGTTGTCCCAGAGGCTCCTTACACTATCTTCATATTTTTGGAATCTCTTTTCTTTTTTCTTTTTTGGTTGGGTATTTTTTGTTTCTTTGTATTTCAAATCTTTGACTTGATTCTTGGGATCCTCTTGTCTGCTGTTGGATCTCTATAAATTATTCTTTATTTCAGTCAGTGTATGCTTAATTTCTAGTTGGTCCTTTTTCATGTCCTCCATGGTCTCACTATACTCCTTGAGGGATTCATTAAATTTATCAGCGGTTTCCATAAAATTCTTGAAAAACCTTATAAACGTGGCCTTGAACTCTATATCCAGTCGTTTGCTTTCCTCCGTTTCTGCCATTTGTGACCTTTTTCTTTGTCTCCGCATTTTGGCTGCTTCCCTGTGTTGATAGAGTGGCCCTGCGCACCAGGTGTCCTGTAGGGCCCAGTGGCTCAGCCTCCCCAGTTACCTGGGGTAGACACTCTTGGTGCACTCTTGGTGCCTTGGTTGTTGTAGGATCACTGGGAGGAATTGACCTCCAGGCCAATTGGCTGTGGGAATCAGCTGTGTCTGAAGTGGGAGAATGGTCCCCCTCTGACCACTGGGTGCAGTGGCTCCTGGATCTAAGGAGGTGCTAATTCAGCCCCTGCCTGAGGCCACACAGCAGGAGCCACGAAGAGGCTCAGCTGTGAAGCAATGCAAGCCGCTGCGGGGCCTTGGGCCTTCTCTTAGAAGTTCCGGGTCTGCCTGGCTGGGCTGTAGTTAGGTACATTCACATGCAAAAGCCTCTGCCGCAGCCTGGGTGGGGCGGGGTCTCAGGGAGTCAAAGGGCGGTGAAAGCAGCTATGGTGATTCTCCGCGCCCGGAGCCGTGCGTCTCAGTGTCCCGGTAACGGCTGCAAGCACCTCTGAGGGAAAGCCGCCCTCAAGTTCGCCCGCTGCTGCCTGACAGACCAGCCTCTCCCCGTATGAGCCCTGGGTCCCCAGAGACCCGCTGGAACCGGAGTTCAGAGCAGTCGGGAGCTTGTGATTCAAAAAGACAGCCGCGTCCTCAGGCGCCACCCCCTTTCCGCGCGCGCGAGCCGCCGCCGTACCTCTGCACCTCACCTCCGCACCTCTGCACCTCACCTCCGCAGCTCCCCTGGCTCTCAGCGTGCCCCTCTTTTCTTCTAGTTGTAGAAATTACACTCAGCCAGCCTTCCTGTTGTTCTGGACAATGTTTGCTCCGACCCTTGCGGTATTCTTCAATTGTTGTGTGAGGCCACAATTTCCCGGTGTTTATCTATGCCGCCATCTTAGTTTCTCCGCTTAACATTTCTTGTAAAGCCGGTTTAATGGTGATGAACTCCTTAGTTTTTGCTTGTCTGAGAAACTCCTTATTTCTCCAATTCTGAATGACAATTTTGTCAGGTAAATTATTCTGGGTTGTAGGTTCCTTTCTTTCAGCACTTTGCCACTCCCTTCTAGCCTCTGAAATTTCTGCTGAGAAATTAGCTGATAGCCTTATGGGGTTTCATTTGTTATATAATTAGTTATTTTCCTTTGCTGCATTCAAAGTGTCGCTAACTTTTCCCATTCTAATTACAATGTGTCTTGGTGTGGGTATCTTTGAGTTCATCTGTTTGGAATTGTGTGCTTTCCTGGACCTGGATGTCTGTTTCCTTTCCCAGGTTAGGAAAGATTTTAGTCATTATTTCTCCAAATAAAGTTTCTGTTCCTTTCTCTCTTCACTTTCTGGGGTCCCTATAATGAGAATGTTTTTGTGCCTGATGATGTCATAGGTCCCTTAAAATATTGGTCTTCTTTCTTTTCACTATTCTGATGGTTGATTTCTACTAGTCTATTCTTTAGATCACTAATCCATTCTTCTGTACTAGCTAATCTGTTGATTCCATCTAGTGTGTTTTTCATTTCACTTATTGTATTTTTCAGCTCTGCTTGGTTCTTTTTTTTTTTTAATATATTTTATTGATTTTTTTACAGAGAGGAAGGGAGAGAGACAGAGAGCCAGAAACATCGATGAGAAACATTGATCAGCTGCCTCCTGCACACCCCCCACTGGGGATGCGCCCACAACCAAGGCACATGCCCCCGACCGGGACCCCCCAGTCCGCAGGCCGACGCTCCATCCACTGAGCCAAACCGGCCACAGCGTCTGCTTGGTTCTTTATTATACCTTCTAAGTCTTTGTTGAAATGCTCCCTAATTTCTTCTATTGCACTGTTAAGTTTGGTGAGCATCCTTATGACTGTTTCTTTGAATTCTTTGTCAGGCAAATTAGTCTGTATTTCTAGTTTTGAAGTCTATATGACATTAATACAGTACTCTAGACATTATTACTGACTTCTTATGCCAGTAGTTTACATGGTGTATCTTTTTCCATCTTTTTACTTTCAATTGCAAATAACTGGGCTTTCTTTTTTTAATTCTTTCTATGCTTTTTAATTGGAATGCTTAGGCCAATTACATTTTTTAGTCTAGTTATATTTTCATGTAATTATTAACATGATTGGATTTACATTTAATATTTGCTATTTATTTTCTCTTTGTTCCATCTTTTTCTTTTTTGTTTCTCCATTCTTCCTTTCCAGTCCATATTTTTGGGGGAGGAAAGTGCTAATTGAATATTTTTTAGAATTTCATTATAATTTCTCTGTTGTCTTTTTAGCTATATTTCTGTGTATCTTTTTAATGGTTGCTTTAGGGATTATAATATCCAGCCGTAACTCTTCACAAACTATTTAGGATTAGTTTTGTACCACATTATATAAAATGTTAAAACCTTTCAACTATAATGTTCCATATACCCCTTGTCCTTTAGTTACATTTGCATATGTTAAACCCCACATTATAATGTAAAATAAATTTTTGCTTGGAACAATCATATATTTTTTTAATTAAACCAAGATAGTGTTTTATATTCACCTATTTATTTATATTTGCTATTTATGGGAGGATTGGTCCAACATGAGCTATTCTGCTATCATCAGATAATAATGATTCTTCCTTAAGAACATAATCATTATAATCATACACTCCAGATTTATACTGTCTTTGGGCATAGTTTTACACTAATATTATTCAGTAAGAAGGGCATTTTTCCCTTTGCTAGTCCATACTTCCACTTTCCTGCCAGAAATATGGCTCCCACTTTATCTGTAATTATGTACTTGGCCTCCTTTTCCTTTTCCTCTCTGTTAAAAATTGTGATGACATGAGCAATCCCATACTAGAAATTAGAATAGCTCCTTTCTCACCAGAGTGAATGAAAAACTGCAAATCCATATGCCCAAAACACTGAAGAGGTACAACCTAGTATTTATTTTTTAAGAAAATCTAAGATCAAATTAATGTTAAAAGCATGTGTTTCTTGACTGCTATCGCTGGAATGCAAGGTGCCATTATGTTCTTGCCCCAAAGAGTATAGAAAAACTGAAGAGTCCTGCTCTTCGCATTCTCTCAGTCTTTACTATGCTTCACTTAAAAAGAAGACCTTTTTACCCATGTCTCCCCAAATGCTAAAATTTTTTCAGATTATTATAATAAATTCAATTCTGCCCTCTAGAAACCTCTCTTCCCTTTACTTTGATATAACAGCAGTCTCCACTTCTTCGGTCTTCAAGCCCTTGGGTCTCTGTTGATGCCACTGGTTCAGCAAGAGTACATCACTGCTTGATGGTTAATGGTTAAGAGCAGTAGCTCTGCATTCTGACCTGGGTGCAAATTCTAATCCTCCCATTTACCTTGGAAAACTCATTTTGCCTCTCCCAGCCTCAGCTTCCTCCTTTATAAAATGAGGATCACAGCCCCTCTCTATTGAAGGATTCAGTGAGACTGATCATTCCCTTCCTGAACTTCTCTTCCTTTGCTTTTCTAACATCACTTTCCTGGTTTTTCTCTTGTATCATTTTCTCCTGTCTCCTCTGCAGGCTCCTTTTCTCCCTTTCAATATTGGGTTTTCATTTTTAATTCCCCATCATCTTATTTCTAGCTTTCCTTGGGTGGTTCCTTTCAAATCTATGATTTCAGTTGTCACTCAAACCCAATTATTTCTGACTCTTTATCTTCAAGACAGATTTCACATTTGAAATCTAGCTATATAAGTGTCTAATGGCTATCAGCGTTTGGATGTCACAAAGATAAGCATGTGTAGTAAAACTAGACTCCACAACACTTGACCCTATTCCTTCAATGTTCCTCTTTTCTGACTTGTGTAACTCTCCCCAGCAATAGGTATCCATCCTAGTTTGTTCTTATCTGCCACTTCCAACCAGTACCCGGTTTGTGTTTTTACCTCCTAAATCTCTCATACCTCCTTCTCCCTCTCCATCTATCTTATTTTATACCCTCTGTATTTCTCAGCAAGACCTTTTCAGTCAGAGGCACACTAGACTCCACACTGATATAGAAGTGAGCTCTCTGTTGCTCAGGGTACAAACCTCAGTTCTACTACATACCAGCTGCATGGTTAAGGGTATCACCTCTGTTACCTTACTATTTATTTCTGAGGTATGGAACTCGGCTGCTGCTTCAATGTCAAAACAGACCCAGTCATAATATAAAGAACTCCAAAAAACATAGTTTGTCCTGGCAAAAGGTCAGTCCTCCACCTTCAAATTATGGTGACTGTAGGGCACTTTAAGTACAACATGGGGACTGACTCTGAAGCAGATTGCTGGCCTACCACCTATTAGGGCTGTAGCAGAGGTTGTGCTGGCACAAATAGGAACTTGGCATGAGGTTCCTTCTCCTCCAGTTTCAAACTTGGCTTAGAAATAGGTCAGTGAAAACTCTAATCATGGGTTCTTTCAAAAGTTTTTATTATGATCTCTCATTTTTATACCTGAATAACAACTTTCCCCAAAGGGATGATGACACACAGTCTTTATTCTAAAAACGACATATAGATAACGTATTGATAGCATCTCATCAGTGGTATCACTGATTATCTTAAAATTCTTTGGTGAAGAAGTTCTTCTGCCCTGGCCAGGTAGCTCAGTTGGTTAGAGCATAGTCCCGATACACCAAGGTTGCAGGTTTGACTCCCAGTCAGGGTACATACAAGAATCAACCAATGAATGCATAAATAAGTGGAACAACAAATCAATGTTTTGATATCTATTTCTCTCTCTCTCTCTCAAAATCAATCAAGAAATAAAATTTTAAAAATAAAGTTCTTCCCCTTCTTTTTAAATCCTTGGTGCTGATAACCAGAGCAGTCCTTCCCTCTTACTTCTTATCATGCTGACAAGATCTGACTCTATACTCTGACCTCTCTCAAGAACAAGCTATAGGGACTGTTCTGGAGTCCCTTGGGCAAGTGTAACTAGGATACTTGACAGGCTCAGCTTAAATTTACAGAGCTTTTTTCATCTTTTTTTTTCTTTTAAATTAAGACTATTAGAGCTAAATTATAAATGCAAGATTTGTGTTTGCCTTGGGGCTGACATGCCCCACAACCTGAGGATCACCTTAGCTAAGCCAAGGCTTTGTAATGGCCAGAGTATGGAGCAAAGGTGTTTCCAACTTCCTCCCCACAAAGGAAGGGGTCAGCCAGCCAGGAGACTAAAGTTCTTTCAAAGCCAGCTGGTGTGGCTCAGTTGTTGAACGTCAACCCATGAACCAGGAGGTTATGGTTCAGTTCCTGGTCAGGGCATATCCTAGGTTTTGGGCTCGATCCCTAGTAGGGGACATGCAGGAGGCAGCTGATCAATGATTATCTCTCATCATTGATGTTTTTATCTCTCTCTGAAATCAATAAAAAATTAAAACCTTTTTTTCAATAAAAAATTTTAAAATAACATATAATTTTTTTTTTTTAAAGCAAACAGTCATGTACCTTGCTGGCTCTTGGAACTAAATACCTAGAACCATAAGCCTTGCTTTCAATTCTTAAAGGACCTGTCTGGCTGGCTTCTCTCTATTTCCTGGGTGAGATGATGGGGACCAGTGGGGGATTGCAGAAGCCTCAGGCTCCACATGATCACCACAACATATGCTGTGTTCTCTGGTGCCCAAGGAACGTGCTGGCCTCCACTCTACCTGTGTTATGTAACCTTTCTTAATCTGGTACATTATCACCAGAGAAACCCCTACTCTGGGGTCATCCTATTCCTATTTTTCTCTTATTTGTGCTGGTGCTTCAGTTGGACATGCTTCCACACGGGCTCCAGCTCCAGAGGAAGAGATGGTGACTTGAATTCTTGTTCCAGAATTCCCAAAGAAATCATTATTTTCACTGTTAAATTTTAAGAAACCCCATGTTTTCTGGCATCACTGGGACTGTGGTATATCTTTGCAGCTGTGAAGTTAGACCATAACAAGAAATGAAGCAAACAGTCGAATTTGCCTTCAATTACTCACTAAAAAAAATCTTTAATTACCTGCACCATGTCAACTTATGATAAGGCAGTGAGATTTAAAGCAAGACTATATAATAGAAAGTACTGTAATATATTTCTAAACTTGAATATTATAAAGACCTAGTGTACTAACCATCCAATTAAGCCTGCCAGTAACTGTTACCTAATATACAACTTGCTTTAAAGAAACTAGTGCCAATTTGGCCACCTTGAGACTTTTTCTCCCTTCCAAGCAATATTACATTAGACAGGTTCTGAATCTGAAAAGTGTAGGCTTCACTCAAAGCTGTAACCTCTTTGCTGGTACATGTGGTCTTTATGGCACCGTGTGTAACCTCCTACCTGAGGGTAGCTTGCTGTATGCAGCCGCTGAAGACATTGCCTGTCCTAGAGCTTGATTAGAGCCCAGAGGCTGCTGGAAACTGGCAGCTTTGCTGGTTGAAGTTGTCCGTTGCTTTGATTTGGGGTCTTTAACTGGTTTTGTCCAGACCAGTGCCTCCCCAACCTGGAGAGCAGCTCCCAACTTCTGAGCCATCTCCACCATCTTGTGCACACATATGAAGAAAAAAAAAATCAAGGTATGTCCGGCAGAGACAAGCCTACCCACTTCCTAGGCATTCCACCTGGGGGTTATAGCTGAAATAGTGACTATTGGTACTAGCATTTGAGGGAGGAAATACTTATTACAAGGAAATATTTCTCAAACAGCAGAAATCACAGACTGCCCTTAGTGAGGCAAGGGAGTTCATACAGGATCTCAAACCTAACAATTCAAGTTTGGTATGTTACTGAGCTAAAGTCCACCTTCCCTACAGAAGTTGGAGGAAGCTACAATGAGATATGGGCCTCAACTCAGAGGAGTTGTATTATCAATAACAGGCTCAGTAAGCCTGAATTTCCTCTTACTATTTTCTTCTAGGCAAGTTTTTTTTTTTTTTTTTTCAGGCTGTCACTAATTGAATAATTCATGCTGCCAGGAACATAAAGCCAAAATAGGCATGAGCTTATAACAGGTTATCTTTGGATTATTTGGGCTTGATCAAAAGTTTGCTGACAGCTTGCTTATGGCTCCTTAGGAGCTAATAAAAGACATACCTCGTGCCCTGGCCAGTGTGGCTCAGTTGGTTGAGTAGCATCCCGTATACCAGAAGGTGGTGGGTTCAGATCCCCAGTCAGGGCATGTGCAGGAGGCAACCAATCAATGTCTCTCTCTCCTCTACACACCACCCCCTTCCCTTGCCTCTTTCTCTAAAAGAAAAATTCAAAAAAAAAAAAAAAAAAAAAGACACCTGGCCAGCACAGCTCAGCAGTTGAACATTAACCTATGAACCATGAGGTTACAGGTTCCATTCCCGATTGGAGCTCATGCCTGGGTTGCAGGCTCGATCCCCATGTAGGGCAGCCAATCAATGATTCTCTCTCATCATTGATGTTTCTATCTCTCTCTACCTTTCTTCCTCATTTATATCTATAATAATAAAAGCATAATATGCTAATTAGTCCGGACGGCCAAACAGCAGAACGACCGTCTGGATGACCTTTCAGACAAAGCTGTGGCTACAAGGGCCGAGCCCCTTGCACAAATTTTGTGCATTGGGTCTCTAGTATTAATATAAATATTAATATATTTAATAAAGATATATTTTTTTAAAAAGACATACCTCAGAGTCATATTCTAAAGAGCTACTGTCCTTGAGTAGGTTGACTTTCTTCTCCATCTCCTGATACTGGGCCAGGGCGTCCCTCTTCTCACCCTGGTTGTAGAGCAGCACAGCATAGTTCAAGTTGACTAAAGGGTTATACCTACGGCAAACAGACAGGGATTCTATGAAGCTTAGGCTTCACAACCAATGGTCATTTAGAGATTCTCATTACACAAAAAACAAAACTGATGATAAGTAGAGATTTCTCCATTCTGCAGCAAGGTAAGAGGAACACATGTGCTATGTGTGGACTTGTGGGAAAGAATCAAGGAATAATTGCCCACCAGCAAAGCAGGTATTAAGACCAAGTCTGACATCTCAGCCCTCAGCAGGGACCACCAGGGTGGGTTGAAGAAGTGATCCCTACCCTGCTGCCTAGCCGATGCCAATGGAATAAACATGGAGAGAGTCACGTTTATCTTAGATTAAACTGAGCCCAGAACTGCATCTGATATTCCATCTAGCCCATGGCTACCAGCAACCCAAGTCCACTGCCATCTCTGACTTTCTCTGGCCTCTGAACTACTAAAGTTGGGGCTGGAAACACTTTCTTAGAAAGTGGCAGTGGCAATTCCTGCTGAGCCACTGCAGGCTTTGTATCACATCCTTCCACACATGCCTTGTGCACAAAGGCCACGGAGAGCAAGCAATTGGGCTGACTCAGGCAAAGCCAGTGGTCCAATGCCACCTCGTGGCTCTGGAGAGTCTAGCCTTCCCCAATACCATTCCCCACAGTGCAGCTTACTTATCCAGGCGGACTGCTTCGGCATAAGCTCTCTTGGCATTCTCTGTATCTTCCAGATTGGTCAAAGCCACTGAAACAAAGAAAGTGAGGACTGAGACTGAAGAGCGCAGCTTAGAAAGCAAAAGGAATGTTTCAAGACCACAGTTCATTCAGCCCCCGCAACTTAACTGCTCCTTTGCCTCCTCAGCAACTAGCACCACCATGTACTCACTCAGCTTAGTTACCTGGTGTCATCTTCAACAGTCCCCTTTCCACAGTCAATCAGTTGCCAAGTTATCTGAACACCATTTTTTGCAGTTTCTTTTCTGACCCTGCCCAAGTTGTTTCAAGCTGTGGCAATGTCCCCATCTGCATCCATCCACTTGCCACAATGCTGCCAGGTTTCTCAACAACTTTCAAACAAATCTGAACATGTCACTATCCTGCTTAAGAATCCTCACTGGCCCTCCATCACCCATAATCCTGATCTTTAAAATTTGTTTAGCACCAGGACACACTCACCTTTTAAACCAGTATTTCCTGAAAGCCTCACCTATAAGACAATAACAGCATTCCTCTGGAAGGCCTGCCCACTCCATCTCCCCCCAACCTGGGCTCACTTCTACCAGACACTTAAGAGATCTAGGAATACAGCTGGGAAAATGGCTTCGAGGATAAAGTCTAATGTCCTTGCATTATACTCGTGGCCCTCCATCATCTGACCCCAAACTATCCTTCATGACTCATTTCCCATTACATTCTATAGCACTACTGCGCGCTAACGGCAGGGTACAGCGTGCAGTTTCATGGCTGCATGCCTTTGTTCTCTGGCTCCTCAGTCATTCTGTGTGACTGAATTCCAGCTTAGCCTTCAGTACAGTGTGAAGGCCCTTTCTACTTTGTGATGTCAGAATTGCTGCTTGTGCCTTACAGTGTGGCAATTTGTTTACATTTCTATCCCCATTAGAACTAGGCTAGCTTTGTATTCAGGCAACCCCCAAATAACCACCACTCGATTTGCTTTTGCAACCCATTCTCTTATAAGAACCCCACAATAATGACTAAAACAACACCTGAAGACAAAAGTCAATGAGAACTAGCACACTGCTTTCGGACAGAGAAATATTCCCTAGAAAGAATATTTAGTCAATCTTTTGAGTTACAGTAACTAACAATAAAACCAATAATAGTTAATATTCATTGGTTACTTAATCACCCAATCCCCTCGTCAACCCTACAAGATACATCCCTTGTACGCTAAATGATATCTGGAACTTAGCTGGGCTCAATATATACATATAAATAAATAGTCAAGGCAAGGGAAAACATTTGGTAAAAGATAAACGAGGATGATCTTGATTTAACCTGTTGGTCTCTGAGTGAAACTGCCCCAAGTTAGAAACAACCAAGTGCCTTATCATTATTTTCTTCATTGTTTTTCAAGCTCTAGCACAATAATCCGGATTCCTATGGGACCTGCAAGGGAATGGCTTCTGCAGTACAGTTAGCCACCGGCCTCCAATGGTTCTAATTCATTCCCCTTATTACAGACTGTGGAGAGGGTTTCAACACAATAGTCTCTTACCCGCCAAGAGCATGTACAGTTCCCCCATCTTTGGCTGGAAGTTGATAGCTGCACTGAGAAAATGGAAAGCTGATGCATACTGCTGCATGGTCAAGTGAACGAGGCCCAGATTATAGAGAATCTTCCAATCAAAGGGTGCCAAGTAGTTGGCTCGTTTCAGGCAGCTGATAGCCTGCAGGAGAGAGGGGCACTTGATGAAGGTGGGGCAAGCTGGGCAGACCCAATAACTCAAACAAGGAAGGTGAGGAGACACTCACTGCTACATATTTCTTCTTGCCAAAGAAACACATTCCAATGTTATTCCAAAGTGGAGGACTTTCTGGAACAGCAGAAGCTATAACTCTGTATTTGGTGAGGGCAACATCAAAGTCTCCATGGGTCTGCATCATGCTGCCTGCTGCCAAGATGGCCTGAAAACACAGGACATGGGAAGTTGATAATTCAGTCATTCCCAAAAGGCTACTGCAGTGGAGGAGCCTTCCTGGGTGTAGATAATCTGCACAGCATGACTGAAAAACTTCCAGGGACATATAAAATATATTCAAGCTATTGGGACAAATGCTCATGAGAAATCACTGCACCCCACACTCTGGCTCTCTTTGGCACAGTACAGAAAAAGAAAGGATAAAATGTCACTGACTTTACCCAGCTCATTTGTTTCCTACTTCTAACTGGAGAAGGCAATATTTCTGAGCATAGTGCCTTTAATCTGTTCCCTGTAGCCTCTACTTGATACACTACGTGCTGCTCCAGACAACTCAAATACTCCTTTCTTGGCCACTTAAAGTATAGTTCCTTCTGCCACAGCACAAAGGTGACACAGCTTTAGGCTTCATCAGTCCAGGGTTCAGGCTAATGTGGCTCTGAGGTAGGACTGAGTCTGTATCCTTCACAGCCTGTTATGCTGCATCTCCCTCAGTGACATTCATCCACTTGATGATCTTCTCACCCCTAAAGACATATCTGGACAAGGTTGTAAATGCAAATTCATTAAGAAACTAGAAATCATTTCACCAGAAGTATTTTTGACAGTAATTGTGGAGGCTTTGCTAATTTCCTAAATACATAAAACTTTACCAGCACTACAATTTTGCTTTCTGCCTAAGTTACAGGTCTGTTATAACAAATGTGCTCTTTTGGAAAATAACAAGCAGAACACCAACACCTTACAATATTTTCAAATGAGAACAGCCATGTTTATTTATAATTTTTCTAAGAAAAAGGTAATTTCTCAGGTATTCAAAATGCTTTCTAGGGCCAGATCACCTCTAGGAGTGAACCATCTATGTGAAGGCTCTGGGGTTTGATAGCCTGCAGTACCTTGTAGTTGACAGGGTCATAAGTTAGAGCATTTCCGAGGTGTTCAAATGCCTTCTGGTAAATGCCAACCTTGGAGAAAAAGCAAACGAGAGAATTGTATCAGCAAGGAGATAGCGGTTCAGCAGTCTGGCCAATTACACCCTGAAGCACCCTGACTTTTCTGAGTTCTCTTCACAAAACAGAGCTACAAATACCAGATAGAAAAAGAAAACTAAAAATCCCCACATTTGTCCCTTGATAAAATCAAAGTGTCCATTTGCCAGAAACTATCTCTGCCATAATATGCTCCACACTAATGTCTCTTGGCAGGAAATGGGCTGGTTAGCCTCATCTCCCCCGGGGCCAGTCTCCCAAGCCAAAGCCAGGAAGGCCCAGGAATCAAACTCCTAATTCCTTTTAAAGAAAAATGAAACAAACAGAAAGGCTACCAAAGAGGCAGAACTGGAGGCAGGATCAGCTGAACAGTGAACTTTGGGAGCTGATGGGGGAATGGGACGGGTAGAGGTCCCTCCAGGACCTCTGGGCCCCAGTGCTCAGGCTGATAAGAAGTGATTGAGCTAAAAGAATTTCATTCACACGCAGGAAGGAGACAGACTTCTTATTCTAGACAATGTTTTACCTTCTCTTTCCTATAGGACCTGGCTGGGAAGAAGGAACAACAGAAATGGCCGTAGCTTCAAAGCCCTGATAGTGATAACTTGTATCAGTCTCTCTCCCCACAACAAAATGACAGTCCTCATGACTAGTTATTTCTCATATATGCGTTTTCCTTTAAAAATTATAATTGCAGTTTTTATTTGAATGCAGAAAATTAATTCCTTTAAGAGATAAAGAATATAATAATACAGAGAGTAAGGTTGGTGTGCTTCATATGAACTTTAGTAAAATGTGTTAAAATAAAATCAAAATGCAGGAAACCACAATACACATAAATCCAGAAGTATTTCTAACATCAATGCATGAATGAGTAAAGAGTTCTCTTTACCTGTAAGTAGAGTAATCCTAAAGTTGTAAGAAGTTCTGTATTTTCTGGTGAGAACCTGCAACACAGAGATGGACACAGAGATGCTCAAAGGGAAACAAGATATGAATGAGATACTGAGGCACATGCACAGTAACATGCCCTCAGGCAACATCTGAAAGACAGTGTGTCCCACTCTCCATGGAAACTCCCCAATACGACTGGGAAACTGCCTTCAATAGTATGTCATCTCAACCCTGACTACAGGGAGGACTGCTCAACAAGAAAGAAATAGGACTCAGAATCCAGACTCTTTTTCAGGACCATTTCTTAGAGTCTAAGTCCTAAGACAAAACTTACTGAATATTTTGTGTGACTGTCTTCATTATACTGACAGAACTAAAGAATAATTCTTTATAAACCAAGTCAGTATGGAACACACATAGCTTTAGCCAGTTTCCTTCTGGTGGGATTTCTTTTCTTTTCTTTTTTTTTATCCTGTTCTCACTGTATGCATAATGGCAACCTGTATAATTTTCTGTGTAATTTAGGATCCCAAGGGCCCTAATGCTCTGCTCTACATATTAAACAAAAAGCCATGGTAAACAGTCAAACTAAACAAAAAAAGGAAGACATACCAGCTCTGGGAAAGAATTTGCCATTGGCTTAGGTAAAAGATTACCTGCTTTCCCAATCCCTCACTAATATTTGTCTTTGTTACAAAACTAAAGCTACCCTGAGCTAAGATGATCTGACTACAGGATCATCAGACAATACCAACAGTAAAAATGCCAAAGGTGAGGAACAGTGTTGCATGCTTCTAAGCAATGAGGTAGGATGCTGGTTACCTATCAGGCGACCAGAATCAGAGGGGCCAAAACCCCAGCCAGGGAGACCTGAGCTGGCCAAACAAAGCTTACTCAGTTCAACTGAGTATTTGCCCTTCACTCTGCCATAATAAATATCCATTTGCATCACCTCCCTTCCCCAAACTAATTTCTGTGATTCTGGCAGCATCCCTCCCCCCACCAAAACTGCTATCTCCAAGCTGTGGCTCTCCACATTCTCAGTGAGGCTCCAAATGCTCAGCTGTCCTCTTGGAAATTCTTGTGACTTAAGCCCTTGACCAACCACTGGAAGATGTGAGACAACGGCCAGCGTGGTCTGGGTTCAAAGACCTGGAGAAAGGGCTGACACACAAATTAATACACAGAAAAGAAATATAAATTTGGAAATTAGGGGGGAAGCCAGTTGTAAACTTGGTTCGAGAGACCAAGTTCCACTGAGTCTCCGTTCCCATCGGCTTTTTATTTACTAGAATACACAATTGCCTTTTAGGAATGCAAACAGGCATATCAAAGGTGATGTTTAGTAAACGGTAGGATTCTCAGGTTGGGGGAGTTTGCCTTCGGCCATTGACTTAGCAGCAGGGTAACAACAATGCAAACATTTAGCCTTCTGAATATCAAAAGCCCCAATGGACTTCTGCCATTTATATTAATTACTGTTGATCCTGGCTCCCAGCAAAAAGAATGTCACCCTTCAGATTTATGTGAGCAGGGGTCACAAATTAAGGCTTCCAGCAGCCCCACAGAAGCTTAACATGTGCTATGTGGGCTCCTTCCTACTTGTCCACATAAACATAGCCTCTTGATGACAAAAGTCTCTCTTGTAACTTAACAAACCAAGGGATTTTTCTATCTTTTTAGGCACAAAATATGACTGAAGAAAATTCAGAAAGTTGTTATGACTGATAAAACCAGAAAAGTTGCTATATCATTACTATGGAAGAAGACAAAGATAATGAACATATTAATTTAACAAATTAAGTTTAGTTCGTAGTCTAATTACCAGGAATACTAGACTCTGTGACCAGGAATTCTATTAAATGACCAAACAAACGAGACATTAAAGCATCATGGCGACAGCTATCCCATTTAAAACAAGGCAAAACCCTATACAGAAACAGCTAGATAACGTGTGTCTACAGAGAAAACAAGGAACACCATCCTGGAAAGCCAGTCAGTTCCATCATCAATAGGAGTTTTTAAAAAAATAATATTTTTACAAAAACAACAAGATATTGGTCTCATGCTAATAAGACCCTCCTCCCAAGCATGTGTGCCCACTTCCCTTATAGCTGGATGTGGCCACCTCATTAATTTTGAACCATGGAACACAAGCATGAATGAGGTGTGCAACTTCTGGGCCACTTAAACACTACAAGCTGTTTACTCAGTACTTGGTTTCCGGTACCACCTCCCCCCACCACAGCCCGGAACATGGTGGTTATAGTAAGTCAGTTTCAACCATGCAGGTGAAGACAACAACCTAACCAATGGTGAGTTAATAATGAAGGAACCTAGGTCCCTGATTGCCCTTGTAGAGCAGAGCCGCCCACCTAGGCTAAACCAGCCATACTAATAGGTGAGAAAGAAATACAAATCTTCCTTATTTAGGCCATTGGGATTTCTTACCCTTAGCTTAACATTTACTCTAATTCATACAACTAGTTATCAGTCATATATATTCTCTCATAGGCTTGAGAATTCATATATCTACTCCCCCCGCCCCCCCCTTTTTTTTAAGTTCTTCCTTGCTCTAAAGCTGGGGAGTCGGGGAGACCTTTTTTCTGCCAAGGGCCATTTAGATATTTATAAGATCATTCGTGGGCCATACAAAATTATCAATTTAAAAATTATCCTGCTATATTTGGTCAAACAATTAACTCACCACTAATGCCTTGGCAGGGCCAGATCAAATGATTTCATGGGCCTTATACGGGGCAGATGTTCCCCACCTCTGCTCTAACAGAAACAGGCACACTTACTCCACAGCTTTCTTGTAGATTTCGATGGCCTTGTCCAAGTCTCCCGCCAGCAAGTGAATCTTCCCCAGCATTATGTAAGTCAGATCATGCCTATTAAGATGTAGGGCATGGTGCAATTGGTCTTGTGCCTAATAAGATTGATGAAGAGAATGAAATCACTACCATGAAAGGACAATGGCTTTGTAGGGGTAGAGCAAAAAAGGAGCTCCTGCTATACTAATATAGGAACATCCCATTTCAGCCAATAGTCAAAAATAACAACACGTACCAAAACTGTACTTGCTGATAGGACAGCTGGAAACATGAAGTATCTGCCTCTGGAGCCACTTGGAAGAATTTTTACAAGACGACTAACTTTTTGAATGTTTTCTGCTTCTTTTCTCTTTTTTTTAAATCCTCACCCGAGGATATTTTTTCCATTCATTTTCAGACAGAGTGTGAAGGGAGGAAGGGGTCAGGGGAGACAGAGAGAGAAACATCGACTGGAAAGACAAACATCGATTGGTTGCCTCCCGCATGCACCCCAACTGTGGCCGGGAATCGAACTCGCAATCAAGGTATTTGTCCTTGACAGGGAATCAAACCCACAACTCTTCGGTCCACAGACTGATGCTCCAACCTCTGAGCCAAACCAGCCAGGGCTGTTTTCTGCTTCTTAATAATCATACCCATGACTCATACTTCACAAGTCAAAAGGGACATCATAGTACAGTATACAGCACTGCCCAGCTGTACCAGTGACCAAATGCACAACCTTTCCCAGAGTGGACTTCATTTTCCTCAACAATATTTTGATAAATAAATGAATGGATTGTTCTCATTGATTCACTCAATATGTACTCACTGAATACCTGTTGTTCTAGATGCGAGGTATTAGAGCTAACAAAACAAACTCCTTGCTCTGGAAAAGCTTATATCCTTCCTAGTTGATGGTCAAAAGGACTTTTTTTAGTGATTCATTGGTTCAACAATAAATGTCAAGTATTGTATTTGCTCTGTTAGCTTTACAGTAAAATTTAAATATAATCTTCTTCTCCTTTACAGATCTGAACAAAGACCAACCTGCCTCTCCCTTGCCTCATAATAATCCTGTTAATAGAAATGTACTTGCTTGGAATATCCTCTGAAGAGAAAAAACTCCTAACCAAATATATAACACTGTAGATCTGCCCAGTGGACAGGGGCCCACCATATATATATATATATATATATATATATATATATATATATATATATATATATATATATATTTTTTACTTATACATATTATTATGTATTTCACAAGAGTAAAAGTTACTCTCACACCTCAACTGCTGATGTACAGATTTTTTTTTTCACACTCCTGAGGGATAGATTAAATGCTGTCAAATGGATATTAACCAACTCAGATTCTTAGTCCTATCAGCACTATAGATAAGAGAATAAAACTTCATAATCACTAAGTGGAAGCTCTATGCAACCCACTATCATTAACTTTCAGAGCTCTCAATAATTTAATCTATCCCTCAGTTAAGATATATACATTTTTTCTTATATTTGAGTACCAAGGTACTTGGTACTTATTTGATATAAGAGCCTTAGAACCTGCAGCTTAATCACAATAAAATATAAATTCTCACATAGAAAATAACCTTGGAAACTGAAACTCAGAAATCAAATCCACTTGTAACTTAAAATTCATCTCCAATGACCTTAAAAACTAAAATTAGTTGCTATCAGAGCATAAGAGAGTTCCCATGGTCATGATTACACTTTTAAGACTTAAAGGTCCACTTTTTTTGTTGTTATTAATCTTCACATGAGGACATTTTTCCATTGATTTTTCAAAGAGAGTGGAAGGGAGGAAAAAAGACAGAGAGAGAGAAACATCGATGTGAGAATGTTACATCGATTGGTTGCCTCCCACACACACCCCGACCAGAGCCAGGGATCGAGCCTGCAACTGAGGTACGTCCCCCTGACAGGAATTGAACCCGGGACCCTTCAGACTGCAGGCTGATGTTCTATCCACTGAGCCAAACCCGCTAGGGCAATGGTCCACTTTTTGATGTCTAAGTTTTACTGAACATTTGCTTCTATACTAGAAAATTAATCTGGGGTAGAAAAAAAAAGAGAGAAAAAAAGCAATTAGATTACCATTCCCTCATAATATTTCTAGAATTTCTCATTTTCTTGTTAAAAGCAGGAAAAAAAAAAAGATGGATAACAGCAAATGAAAAGAAAAATGGGGATAGGTGTATATGGCACTTTCAACTGTTACTTCCAAAAATCTCTGCAAGCACTAGGAATAATACAAAGTAAGTAATGGCACCTCTGTAACAAGTGTACCTTCAGTGAAATCACCAGCCACCCCTATTTCTATAAATTACCTTGTTGAACTGTTTCAGATAAATGTAGCAAACTCCTAGGTTATGATAGATCTCCTACACATAAAAGAAAACAGCTTAGGTGTAAATTCCACAGTACATATTCGAGTGAAACAACAGTCATCTAGAGATTGTTATTGTTCAGCAAAGTTTAAACTTTAAAATATGCATTACAGTCAGTTTTTTACTAGATTTCATACTCAAATATATTTAATTCTAAAAAATGGGTTCCTTAATATAAAAAAACCCCCACAGATTATAAGACATAAAAGCAGGACAAACAAGAGATCACTCCATTTGTGCCCTCTTCTCAGGAGATACATGTACATATATGTGTTAATGGGATTCCTTTTCCTAGGAACCTAGGAATTCACTAGGTGATGTGGACTTTGGGACTGACAGCGCCTTATGGAGGGCACTATAATTGAATATATGTATTTGGAGTCAGTCTGCAAATGCCTTATTTTGTAAATAAAGTTTTATTTGTATTGTCCATGATTTTTTCACACTAGAACAGCCATGGGCAAACTACGGCCCGTGGGCCGGATCCGGCCCCTTGGAAATGAATAAAACTAAAAAAAAAAAAGACCGTAACCTTTTATGTAATGATGTTTACTTTGAATTTATATTAGTTCACACAAACACTCCGTCCATGCTTTTGTTCCGGCCCTCCGGTCCAGTTTAAGAACCCATTGTGGCCCTCGAGTCAAAAAGTTTGCCCACCCCTGCACTAGAATCTCAGAGTTCATTAGTTGTCACAGAGACTAGATGAAGCCACAAAGCTTAAAATATTTCCTGACTGGCCCTTTAAAACATAAAACATTTGCCAACTGCTGATCTACAAAAAGAAGAAATAAAACAGAAATGAAGAGTAGCTACCTTGGTGCTGACAGCTTTCCAGTTCTAGTTCATTGTAAGACCAGCCTGTATTTCCTGGCCTTGAGCTCTATAGAATATCTTTATTCCCTTTATAAGTCTCCCTTTACTTAAGGTAGCTTTAGAGAAAGGAGAGCATTTCTAGAGAGTAAAGCTGGATTATCAATAGGAATCAGATTAATGGAGAACTGCTTAACAGCAACACTCCCTGCCAGAAAACCATGCAGCAATAGCTAAGTTATGCGGAAACATGGTTTTTGATCTTATATCTAACTGAATCATCAATTTAGTGTGAGGATCAAGACATTTTTGGCATGTAAGAATTCAGTAGTAACAAAAGACAGCCATACGATAAATGGAACCATGAGCATGTTACTAATAACAAAGAACTAAAAGTTCCCTACTTACCCAGTCTTCCTGGTTAAGTTTAGCTGCTTCATTATATACTTCAGTGGCAGCTTTATGTTTCCCCAAAAGAAATCTGTGGAAGAAATACAGTTTCCATAATTATTAACTCAAACCTTTTAGAAGACTAACCCCACTAGCCCCACATTTGACTCAAATTCCACCCAGCTGAGAATTCTGGAATCCTCTCCCCTATGAGCTGGTTGTGCTGGTTCGGCCAGTGAGGCTGCTGTATACCAACAGCAGAAGCTCTCTTGGTAGGGACTGCATTGGTAACAGTTCCAGTGCCTTGATCAAATTCTACACCAATTTTAGTAATTTATTTCTTCTGTAATTTATTTTCTACAGTGTACTACAAATGTAGACCAAAAAAGAAACAAACCAAATAATGTACCAGTTAAGCAAGAGCTGCCATCATTTATCACCATCATCTATTAGGGACATGCTCTTCACTCCCAAGCCTAAGTCTATTTCCTTGATATTGGAATATGGTTCTGGAGAAAACAGGGGAAAACTAGGCTCTATGCAAAGATAGTACAGGCATAAATTACAATGTAGGTAAAAAAAAAAAAAATTAGGGATAGGAACCCCACAGAAACGTTAGTACTGGAATATTGTACTGGGGTAGTAAAGCTATTAGTGTGCCTAACAGCTTAGAAAGATTTTGGAGGTTACTTGCATTCAGGAACCTTCAGAGCATCCTCTCAACAAATACTAAAAATCTACTGTATGTCAGATATTATGCTAAGTGTTGGATGAGAAAATTTCCATGGGTTGCCAATAAGACTAGAGGACTGAGGATACAAAAGTCAGTATTTATATGATAACCAGTATCAGTGTTCCTCTGTCAAACTTTATATGAGTTATCTCATTTTGTCAAATTTCAAAGTTAATCTACACTCTTCAAAGTGAATCCCACTATACCGATTAAGCAACTCTCCCTCTATGGATGAGGCTGATCAGGCTGCCAGAAGCAGCCTCTGCCTGCGAATGCTCATTACACAGCGTTTTCCGTGAGTCTCCAGGACTGCCAATACTCACAAAGACCTGGCCACCTGCTTGAGGTTATCGGCACTCTGTGGGCTGAGAACAGCACATGTCTGAAAGAGTTCTAGGGATTCTTGGATATTTCCTTCCAGGCGAAATATCAGTGCTGCCAAGAAACAGAAAACAAAGAAAGTAAAGTCGTGTTCTGGGAAGAATAGAGCCTGATATAGAAAAACTAGAGAAATGGGAGATGGAAAACCATACCAAAGAAATTCTTTGGATTATTATATCTTCAACACAATCAGCTGGGTTGAAACAAATAGCAAAGTTGCTGACATGCTAAAACCTTTTTCTTTTTCTTTTCTTTTTTTTTTGAGACCTGAATGTTTTATTGTAAGAAATACCTTTACTTTGACTCAGTTAACGAAGGAGCTTTCAGTGTGAGTTCTTCACTTTCCTTTTTATTAAGGGAATAAATATGCTTAAGCTTAAAAGAGGAAAAAAATAGGAGGGAGAAGACATTTGAATATTTGACAATAAGATTATTTTTCAGAGACTGAAGTGGGAGGAGGAATATATCCCTCTGTTCTGTTACTCAACAATATCGCCAAATCTTTCGGTTCAGTGATGGCTAAAAGTTGCGCATTGGCTTATCTTTCCTAGTGATAGCATTTATAAACTAACTTCACAGGCATTGTTAGACTTGGCAAACAATAAGTTTTTATAGTATTCTAGTGGCCCATTGCTTGTTTCCCTCTTCTCAGAAGCAAGGCAGCCAGTAGAGATCTCCTCTGAGGTCCTTTTAGGCTCTTAATGGCCTTCATTCACCTTTTGAATCTCAATTTTCCTTCTCTCCTTTTCTTTGTTGAATGATGCTATATTATCCTATATAAAAAAAAAAAAGCCTAATATGCTAAGTGTCCAGTTGTCCAGTCGGCCTTTCAACCAAAGCATAATATGCTAATGATATGGTAAGGCCATTCAACCGTTCACTATGACGTGCACTGACGACGGGAGAGGGGGGAGACAGTCCACCAGTCACTATGATGTGCACTGACCACCAGGGGGCAATCGACCGATCAACCAGTCACTATGACGTGCACTAATCACCAGGGGGATGTTGGAGAGCTGGTTTCGGTCCAATCCCGCAGGCCAGGCCGAGGGACCCTAGTGGGATATGAATTAGTGCACCAGGCCTCTAGTCCTATCTAATAATAGACAAACATGGTAATTGACCATACCTTCGCTACGCCTCCCATTGGCTAATCAGCGTGATATGCAAATTAACCACAAACAAAGATGGCAGCTAATTTGCATACTGCAGGCAGGGCGGGACAGTGCAGCAGCCAGCGCAAGAGCCACCATCCAGGCCCCCGTGTGTGACCCCAGAAGCCGCCGGCCTGCCGCCAGTGATCGGATCCGATCCGGGCTGGCCCCAGAAGCCGGTGATCGGGCGGAGATGGGGGTCCACTGCCCAGGACTGACGCCTCTGGCAAGGGGCCAATCCGGCGATCGGAGGGTGATGGGGGTCGACGCCTCTGGCCAAGGCGTCAGGCCTGGGCGGGGGGCAGAACCGGCAATTGGAGGGGTCTGGGGGTCCCCTGCCCAGGCTTGATGCTTCTGGCCAAGGCGTCAGGCCTGGGCAAGGGGCCAATCTGGTGATCGGAAGGTGATGGGGTCGACACCTCTGGCCTGGGCAGGGGGGCGGAGCTGGCAATCGGAGTGGTCTGGGGGTCCCCTGCCCAGGCCTGACGCCTGGGCCAGAGGCATCAGGCCTGGGTGGGGGACGGAGCCAGTGATGGGGGGGAGATGGTGGCCCCCTGCCCACACCTGAAGCCTGGGCAAGAGTCGTCAGGCCTGGGCGGGGGACAGAGCCGGCAATCAGAGGGGTTTGAGGGTCCCATCCAGTGACTGAAGGGTGATGGGGGTCAACGCCTCTGGCCGAGGCATCAGGCCTGGGTCAGGGCGGAGCCAGTGATGGGAGGGAGATGGGGGTTCCCTGCCCAGGCCTGACACCTCTGGTGGAGGCATCAGGCCAGGGCAAGGGGCCGATCCGGCGATGGGAGGGTGATGGGGGTTGATGCCTCTGGCCGAGGCGTCAGGCCTGGGCGAGGGTGGAGCCGGTGATTGGTGGGGAGATGGGGGTCCCCTGCCCAGGCCTAAAGCCTGGGCCAGAGGCATCAGGCCTGGGCCGGGGGGACCAAGCTGGCGATTGGTGTGAACTACAGAGGAAACACTTTTTCTGACCACTCATTGGCTAAGCTCCCTGTATGCCACTGGTAATATTCTTAGTAATTTGGGTAATAAGAATCCAAAGAGGTGATCTAGGGTTTTCACCACACTCCTGGAGAAAAAAATGAAGGTCTGCTCCTGGAGGGGTAAGAAATGTCATATCCTGCCCTAGCTGGTTTTGCTCGATGGATACTGCCTCGGCCTGCCGACTACAGGGTCTGGGTTCATTTCTGACCAAGGGCATGTACCAGCTGGCCAGGGCCCAGGTCAGGGCTCATGCAGGAGGCAACCAATCAAAGTGTTCCTCTCACTTTGATGTTTCTCTCTGTCTTTCCCTTTCTCTTCCACATTCTCTAAAAATCAATGGAAACATATCCTCAGCTGAGGATAAAAAATAATAATAAAGAAATGTCATATCCTATGAAAGACACATCTTGAAAATGCCTAAAGAAAGTTGTCATTTTTTCATGGTGAAGGGACTGGAGTCCATGTTGATGAAAACACCTTGGTGGCTGCAGTGACTGGCAGTGGCTGCAATAGCGGGGTGATGGGCCTGGTGCCTTCCCCTGATCAGCCCGGTCACCTCCCACAAAGGGAGGCCAGACTGTGGCTTAGGCCCGCTCCCCAAGGGGAGCAGGGAGCGGGCCTAAGCCATCACTAGGACATCCCCTGAGGGCTCCCAGTATGTGAGAGGGGGCAGGCTGGGCTGAGGAACAACCCCCCTCCAGTGCACAAATTTTGTGCACCGGGCCGCTAGTCTATATTTTAAAAGCCTAAGCGACCATTAGGGTGGAATGACCAGAACGATCAGTTGCTATGATGCACACTTGCCGGGAGCCGGTCCATCCTTGCTGTTTCAAGGGACCTGGCATATATGGCATACGGTTCTTAATATGTTTGCTCACCTTCTTGGTGCTGTGTTTTAACCAAGGTCACCTCTCCGAGAAAGGTTGAATCCCCAGGTAGGTATTTTCCCCTGAAGTTAGGGAGGGAATAAAACCCCTCAACTAAGTGCCAGGCGGGTAATTAATCACTTTAACTACGAACAATCACACTTAAGCTACATAATCTTTACTCCCTGGAATGGAGATAAGAAACGCCCTAACCTTTGTAATAGAGATTGATAGGATTGAATCAACTGGTATAAATACAGTTGTAACAAGACAGAAAGAGACAGAACTTAGAACACAGGGCTTGGAAGACAGGACCAAGAGAGACAGAACCTACAGGGAACCAGGAGATGGAGGAGCTTCGCTGGAGAGAACATGGCAAGGGATCCTGGACTGAACCTGACTGCAGAGGTTGGCAAGAGAGCCTGACTAGAACCTGGTGACTGGATCTGCCTGGAGAACCTGGACACAGAACCTGGCTGGAGACCCTGACAAGAGAACCCGGCTATGCTGATCAACTGAACGCTATCTCCGTGTCATTCCTTCTTCGCCGACTCCGTCCACACCTTTGGGAACCCCTGGACCCGCTGGGGTTGGACCCCGGCATATGGCGCCTGAACAGGGACCCCTAGGTAAGCGCCCCACGCTCGGGACGGATCGGACTCCACTGTAGGAATAGGGTGGATAGTCTTCGCCGACTCCGTCCACACCTTTGGGAACCCCTGGAACAGGATTCCCATAGGTAAGCCCCCCCCCCCCCCCAATGAGAACCCCCACGCTCGGGACGGATAGGACTCCACCAGGATACTGCAGACCTCCTTATAGAAGATAAGTAGGGTAAGAAGGTGGATAGTACAGAACTTAGATTGAGAAGATGTTCCATACTGAGTCCAAAGAAAGAAGACTCTGTATTGATCTTTAGATTAAGAAGATGTGCCATACTGAGTCTAAAGAAAAAAGACTCTGTATTGATCTGTTAACATATATGCTTGCTAGCAGAGGAATTTAGGTTACTCCCAGTCAGACAGAATGTTTTATACAAGAAGTATGTCCATGCTTTTCTGAGGAAGGAAAGGTAAATGTAATGGCATGGGAGAAGGTAGGCCCAAGGAGCCTTATCCTTAACCCCACTGCAGCCTTTCTACCCTGGGAAAGTGCAGGATTGGCAAACTCTCCCTGGGATGATAGATCAGGACTCAGGTAATAGCGGAAAGCGCCAATCCTACTCTTAAAATGGATACAAGAGAGCATTTCAGGTTTTTCTTTTTAATGCCTGCTTTTAAAAAATAAAAAAGGGGGAATTTGCCGGGAGCCGGTCCATCCTTGCTGTTTCAAGGGACCTGGCATATATGGCATACGGTTCTTAATATGTTTGCTCACCTTCTTGGTGCTGTGTTTTAACCAAGGTCACCTCTCCGAGAAAGGTTGAATCCCCAGGTAGGTATTTTCCCCTGAAGTTAGGGAGGGAATAAAACCCCTCAACTAAGTGCCAGGCGGGTAATTAATCACTTTAACTACGAACAATCACACTTAAGCTACATAATCTTTACTCCCTGGAATGGAGATAAGAAACGCCCTAACCTTTGTAATAGAGATTGATAGGATTGAATCAACTGGTATAAATACAGTTGTAACAAGACAGAAAGAGACAGAACTTAGAACACAGGGCTTGGAAGACAGGACCAAGAGAGACAGAACCTACAGGGAACCAGGAGATGGAGGAGCTTCGCTGGAGAGAACATGGCAAGGGATCCTGGACTGAACCTGACTGCAGAGGTTGGCAAGAGAGCCTGACTAGAACCTGGTGACTGAACCTGCCTGGAGAACCTAGCAAGAGAACATGGACACAGAACCTCTCTGGAGATCCAGACCAGAACTTGGCTGGAGATCCGGGCTAGAGATCCTGGCTAGGCTGCTGATCAACTGAACACTGTCTCCGTGTTCTTCCTTCTTCGCCGACTCCGTCCACACCTTTGGGGACCCCTGGACCCGCTGGGGTTGGACCCCGGCACACACTGACCTCCAGGGGGCAGATGCTCAACGCAGGAGCTGCCCCCTGGTGGTCAGTACGCTCTCACAGGGGGTGCGCTGCTCAGCCAGAAGCCAGGCTCACGGCTGGCAAGCGCCTCAGCGATGGCGGGAGCTTCTCCCACCTCTGCGGCAGCACTAAGGAGCAGCTAGCAGGCAGGCAGTAAGGAGTGAGGGGTCCTGGGCTGCAAGAGGACACAGGCTAGGTAGGCTGAGGGACCGCCCCCCCCATGCACAAATTTTGTGCACTGGACCTCTACTCCTTAATATTAAGGAATCTGGCTACTAGTTCCACCTTTGCCTCAATATTTGAGTCTAGTAGAACTTTATTGAGATCATTTAAACTTTTCTGATGATTCTTGACTTCTTCACATACCCATTATCTGAAGCGCCTAATCACAATCCTGCTTTGCCTCTGCAAACTGGTACAGCTTCAAGTAACAACTTCTGTTTGTATAAAAAGCACATTCCTTATTGTTAATCTTTAAGCATTCGTGTTATTTACCATGGGCATCTTTATAGTTTTTGTCCTTTACACATTGATTTCCTTTCTTAAGAATTTTAAACTTTTTTTCATCTGTGATGCCCAGCTGGTAATGGCTGCAGGAATCTCCCACTTACTCTGGGGGCATCTCTGCCGCAGGTTGCCAAGCTCACAACTGCACAGAAATGGGTACTAAAGCGATGGGTGACAGCTTCTCCCACCAGCTAGATGCATTCAGATCCATTAAAATTCTTGTTCTTCTGTTAATACTATCATTTGCTATCTGGATTCCACAGTCTATTTGCAGAACACTTTTATAATTCACATAAGCTTTCTGATATTTCTCTAAGGTTTCATTGCCATTGCTCAGTTGAAAAAGAGGTTTGACTGAGAATGAAGTTCCAGAGCCCTGTTACAATCTTGAATGTAGTCACTGCAGTTTCCTTCCTTTAGATAGCTTGCAGCTCTAGTTGAATATAAGATATTTAGATCTTCCACTTCCTGCAGGCTCCAGCTGTGCCTCTGAAAACTGCCCATTTTTTACAGCTCTGCGACAGTGGGTGGTGGATGGAAGTTAGGGAGGGGCAGGAAGAGGATGAGACATGGCCCTCTCCGACTGTTTACCACCCTTGCTTTTGCTTCTGTTGCTTCTGTTGCTTGGGTGACCTCAGTGGGAAATGGATGCAGGAAGAAGGAATCAAGAGTTTGCACTATCAGGAGAAAGGACCTTGGCGCCATTGTGCACCCAGCGCAGGGGCACAGCTAGGCTAAAACCTTTTTAATAAGGTGCCTCAAACTTACCTAACCCTCTCCACTCCCAGTATCTATCACACAGATAATCGGTGCCTTGCAAATAACCAGATAAACTACACATAAACATTCTTAACCTTCCCTTATCAGATGCTCTATTTATCATAATTCATAATTCAGTTTTCAGAGAGTTCCCCAAATAGGGCAAGGACAATCATACCCCATGTCCAACAAGGAGATTCTGGCAAAAAAAAAAAAAATGCAGTAATATTCAGACTTGGTTATCAGTATAGCAACCATTCAGAATCAATATTTTTTCCTAGGCCTAAGTTTTCAGAAGAATTTCCATGCTTGCCCTAGCTGGTTTGGCTTAGTGGCTAGGGCGTTGGCCTGTGGGCTGCAGGGTCCCGGGTTCAATTTGTCAAGGACATGTACCTTGGTTGCAGACTTGATTCCTAGCCCTGGTCGGGAGACAACCAATCAATGTGTCTCTCTCATATCGGTGTTTCTCTCTTTGTGTCTCTCCCCCTCCCTTCTACTTTCTCTAAAAATCAATAGAAAATATCCTAGGGTAAGGATTAACAACAACAACAAAAGAATTTACATGCTTAACTATTATGAGGCACTGAACTTGTGACATTGGGAATAAAAGTACTTTTTTTTTTTGCCATGATGTCCTAGATGTGTCAATATTTTACCAATTATGCCAAAAAATTATATACAAATCTGAAGACCACAAAGGCAATGAGTGGTCAACAAAATAACTCACTTATACAAAAGAGGTCAAAAAGAAAGTTCATGGGAAAATTAGGGATGCAACTTTTGGCACTAAAGAGTAAAATTTCAGGCAATGGTTTTCATATTTGATTTCTAATGAATTTCATTTATTCTCTGCTTTATCCTGTATATCTCTGGGCTTCTTCCCTTCATCCTGACTCACCTTACTAAAAATCCTCAAGTCTTTCCTCATCTCTTTTAGCCTCATTACAAGGAACCCTTTCAAAGCCTTTTCTGGGCCTGAAACTACTGCAGAAGCAAGGACCCTAATATCCATTCTGAAAAACACTAGGCAGAAACTAGAAATGGGATGAAGGATAGTAGCAACTTTTTTTTAACATAACCAGTCATTTCTGAGGTCAAATCTAGCCTAAGAATTATGTTCCAATTTAAAAAACCAACACTGGCCCTAACCCGTTTTGCTCATTGGATAGAACGTTGGCCCACAGACTAAAGGGTTCCGGGTTCGACTCGGTCAAGGACATATGACTTGGTTGAAGGCTAGATTCCCGGGTAGGGGGCGTGCAGGAGGCAGCTGATCGATGTTTCTCTCTCATCATTGATGTTTCTATCGCTCGCTCCCTCTCCCTTCCCCTCTGAAATCAATAAAAATAAAAAAATAAAAAATAAATTAAAGCAAATGTAGCACTGTATTTAAAAATAAAATCAAATAAAAAACCAACACTGAAAAAAAACCTTTGCGGCACACTCACTTGAATTTAAGCGTAAGTTGTTTGCTCTTTTTCCAGAAACCTAGGCAAAGTGTGCATTCCTCTAACAAGAAGAAAAGAAATAGCTCTCGGCCACTGGAGCTTACCGTTGCATCGGTGAGTGTGGCAGGGGAGCCAAACCCGGGTTTGAAATGAATGACTCTTTGCTTTTGCATCGGACTGACGGGCTCCCTGGGGGTCTTGGGAACTTTGAAATCTGGGCACAACATTTGGGGGCTCGTCCGGGATTCCCAAGACCATCGAGGGACCCCCGATCCGAAGAGTCTGACTGACCGCGGTATGTGTGTGTTGTTGTATGTTCTGTTCAGTGTGAGCTCGTTTCTGGAATCTGTAATTGCCTGAGGGGTCTAGGCGGACGCGCCGTGAACGACCACAGGCGGGGGAGAGTTGGAAGACGTTCCGCTCCCCAGGAGGGATGGATATGCCCCTCACCCCAGGAGGGATGGATATGCCCCTCACGAGGGATGGATATGCCCCTCGCGGAAAGCAGGTTGCTCCTGCTAGCTAGTTTGGTATAAGGCCATTGTCTAGGTTTCGGGTTTGGCTTCCATGGAATTGGAAGCCTGTATTTTCGGGCCCTGTTCAGTGTTCTGTGTTTGTACTGGATGGATGTTATGGGATGGACTCAGACTGCACCTTTGGGTATTGTGATTGATCATTTCAAGGAGACTGGGGGAGGCTTTAGAGCTCCCTCAGGGCTTGGGAAGTTGTTAGGAATTGAATGGAATGTTTAAACTCTGAATGAATGTCTGGTGAAAGTGTGCGAGTGTGGAGGGAGGGGGATTGCCCTCCCCCCTCCTTTGTGTGGCGGTCGGGCGGCCGCCTGAGTGAGGATCTGTGGAAACAGGTCACCCCCTCCCCAAGTAAATGTGTCTGGGATTTCTGTGCACGTGTTAGGAGAAAAGCTGGCTTAAAACTAACGTGCGCACCGTCCGTTTTCGGATAGGGTTTTAGGCTAGCGTATTTAATTTGCTACCTAAGATTTTAAAAAGTTCTGCAATATAATGTTGGCCATCTATCTTTTAGGGGTTTTAGTTTGCTCTTCCCTTGTTTATTGTGAGAATGAGGAAATCATCTTTTCTGCCAGAGAACAGTTTAGACAGCCACAATGTTGAGCTGCCTGACTTGGCAGCCGCCATGTTGGCCGCATGGCATGCCGCTCCCCTGGGGGTCGCCATCTTGGAACAGTAAAGGCCCCTCCCTCTGACTTAGTTAATCACAAAAGGAATGTCTGCTCACTGAGGCAGGATGGGATTTCAGGGGTGGAGTTTTAAGGCGGAGTTTTACTAAGGAAATGCAGATGGGGCAGAAAGTGTGCCTGCCTCTCAGATTTATTTAATACTATTTTTAAGAAGATATCTTTAGTGCTTAATAAATTAGCAATCACGGTCTTAATATAATTTTAGTGATATGATAGACCAATGTTTTGAGCAGTTGGCTTTATAAGGGCCGACAATAGAGCTTGTATTTCTTAAAGGGCTTGTAGATAGAGAATTGAAAAGCTTTTACAAATTCATAAATGCATCTAGGATTTCTGTGCACATGTAAAGGAAAAGACCAGTTTAAAAACGAGTGCGCATAGTTTTGAGCTGAACTTGACCTTTTGCTGTGTACAGAATAAAAACCCGAGACTGTTTTGGCCTTAATAGTTATGGGTTCGCTTCTTGAATTCCCCAGCAGGAAAATTGTGACCATTTTGAAATTTAGCAGCTATGCCAGGATAGCAGTAATCCAATTTCTAAAGTAAAGTACAATTATTTCAGGTAGAAACTGTGGTTTAAAAGTTCTAGCTACCTGGAAAGCATGGCCTTGGTATGATAAATGGATGGTAGACCAGTGAGCTGGGACTGGTCACTGATGGTGGATTGTGAAAAGGGCTGGACATGGCCTAACTTCTTCCTTGGTACCCCTGAAACGTCTGAGGGTACTTCTGGCCTTGGTTTTCCAATGTGTTACTGATGTAGATTATCAAGAATCTCTAAGGGACTTGTCCTTTATCTGGAGGAATGGCTTCTAGATGGTATTCACCATCTCTGGGACTTCTGGAGGGAAGTCAAAGCTCGGACTGGCTAAGGGTTCGAATCTGGCCTATCTTTTAAAAAGGTAGAAAAGAAGCATTCCTAGGCAGTTTTCTACTGCCTCTGTTCAGGGACTTGTTCTGTATCTCAACACAACTGAAACTGATTTGTTGGTATTTTGTGGTATAAATGTGGCATGCACCTCGAAGTTCTTAATGGGGAATGTATCTAGTTATCGTGTCTATTTAGTCTTGATTTCCTTGTTCAATATGAGTACTGTTTCTATCTGGATGAGACATAGGTCAAAAGTCCTGTCCTGGGATGTGGGAAAGGGAGGCCTCCACATCTGTTCCTGTCAGGCCCCATCAGGGGATTTGGGCTATGTTCCTGCTATCTGCTCAAGATCCCAAGACTGTAAAAGTACTTGTTCACTGAAAGGGTGTAAGTTGGATGTTTATTTGATGTTTATATGTCTACTTGGGTATAATTATTTGTTCATGTAAGTGTGGAAGTATATTCTGTGCTAGGTTGGGATTTTGGGATTCTGGGGTAGATTTAAAAGGTATTTGTGGCTTTTCTACTCTGATTGGGACATTTAAGGGTGGGGCTCACAGTTCCTCAGGGCAGAGATTCCATGGGCCCTTCCCCCTGCCTGTGCTGAATTAAATAATACAGGCCAGTGTCATTTAGCTCGCTGGTTAAAGGAAAACAATGGGCCTTAGAATCTGTAAAGGTGGGCAGGAATGAATCTGGTCAAATGTACTGCAAGGGTTTGGTACCTGTTGCTGCTGTAACTGATAAACAGGGTTACCTAGAAGCCATCAGGACTTTGAAGTTCTCCAAGAGAGGAGGAATCTGACTTGAGACTGGCGAGGACTGGGTGGCTTTTCTTAATCTCTTTCCTTGAGAGGGCTCCAGAGGGCGCACGAGGACATTTGGCCGTGTGCCTCCACGCCATCTACAAGACCAGCCCAACCCCAACTCCTCATCAGCACAGACCAGGAGATTGGGTCTACGTCAGAAGGCACCGCCGGGAGACACTGTGGTGCTGACAAACCCCAACGCTCTCAAGGTAGACGACGTCGCAACCTGGGTCCATCACACTCACGTCCGGTCAGCGGATCCATCCATGACCCGGAAAGACTTCATCACCAAATGGAGCATCGATCGAGATCAACGCAACCCGCTCAAGCTCAAGCTACGGCGTGCTCGACCTGCCTGATGCCAGTAACATGACTCGCGATCACTCCTGTCACCAGGAGCCCCCACAGGACTGTGTAATACACTTAGATAATGCCTGCAACTTCATGGACATGGCTCCAAAGAGACATGGACAATTTATAGGATCACATGTTTAGTAGCAGAAGATTTGGCTGCCTGAAGCGGCCATGATGCCAATATTATGTTTTATTGTATTGATATGTTATATTAACCTTTGATTCTTTTGCAGGTTTGAATGTATGTTGGTTATCCTGAAAGGGGACTGTGTGGGGTGACCCCCAAAAGTAAAGGGTGCCTAGCTGCCAAGAGGGCAGGTGCCCAACTGGGCAGGGAAGGGTGCCCATCAGGTTTTGGTCTCTTTTGAGAGACAGCTAACAGTTGGCAGCCTGTAATACTGTCTTGCAGGCCTGAGTCACCATGCCATGTCAGGGGTAGTAAAGCTGGAAAAAGCCTGTTTAGAATAGAAGGTCTGAGGCATGGTTATGCATAGAAAGAAGGTTTTATGCCAACAGTTACTGTTTTGTTTTAAATCCATGAAAAGGAATTAGCAAGGAAAGTCAGAAAATCTTAGAGTAGATCAATATGGTTTTCTCCTTATGTAATTCCTCCGAAATCTGGCAATGCTAAATAAGTCATGGCAAACATCAGGCTTTGCATAGATACAATAAGACTGATTCCTAATAGTGGTTTTATTAATAGAAAACTTTGACTGGAGTATCATGTTTTAAAGAGCCCTGTCCGAGCTCTAAAGACTTGAAGCCACTAAGAATGCCACGAAGAAAGCCTGGTATCCTGCTTGAGAGCCCTGAAGATGGCTGGCGCTGGAGCGTCAGGCCCATGCCCTACCATCACTGGCGTAGAAGGGGAGCAGTAAAGATGCCTCTGCATCCCTGCAGAGCCCCCACACACTCTGGGCCGCAACGAGTAGGAGGGCTACTGAGATGGGCCTTAAAGCCTGGAGCGTGGGCTCAGGTGGAGTTGCTACAGGTGAGGGATTCACCTAACTCAGCAGATACTGCAGGCAGGCCTGATGGCAGCTGGATGGCTTGGCTTCCTGGCCCTAGGAGGCACATTAAGGTTCAACCATGAAATTCCAGCAAAGGTAGTCAGTTACCATTCTTGTTGTGCTTATGCAAACATCAGGAATCTTGATTTGGCTTTTTAATAGCCATGGAGGAATTTTAAGAAGAAAAATCCTGTTTCAATAGAAGTTGTTAAATCTAAAATGGTTTCTTTCCCTTCCACCGGGCCATTTGTTAAGCTTATAGGGATAGTTCAGTTGATAGTTCTGTGTGCCCAGTATGGGCCTCTAGCAACGGTGGAATAGAAATGCAGTCCGTCTCATGATTGAGCCGGAAGTTCCAAGACAAGGGGGGAATGAAAGGGCGAGGACTACGCCCTCCACCTTGCCCCAGGGTAAGGGCTACGCCCTCTACCTTGCCCCAGGGTAAGGGCTATGCCCTCCATCTTACCTTGGCCATGTGCTCAGCAAGGCTTCTTCCTGGAAGCCAAGCCGCTGCTCGCCACGCCCAGGATTTCTCTGGACTGGCCAATGATAGTCAAGGGAAGTGCACGCCATTACTATGACCACATCCTGTGTAATGAGACACCGACTGGCGCCTGGCCAATCGGCAGGGCCCACAGTCCTTTCTCCTCCCCTTACCCCAGCCCCCTATAAAGCCTCTCTCCACACAGAGTTCTCTCTCTCGGCCACTGGAGCTTACCGTTGCATCGGTGAGTGTGGCAGGGGAGCCAAACCCGGGTTTGAAATGAATGACTCTTTGCTTTTGCATCGGACTGACGGGCTCCCTGGGGGTCTTGGGAACTTTGAAATCTGGGCACAACAGTAGCAAAAGATAACTAATACAGATTCTGGTACCTGGAAGTGGGGTGCCATCATAACAAACACCTAACATATGGAAGTAGCTTTGGGACTGTGATGGGCATGCACGCTTAGCGTCATATAGTGAAATGGGTATAGATATGTAACCTTTAACTGACATAAAGAAAATTTTGTAACTTCTTTGTACTCTATGTATCTTGATGTTAATCTGTACTTCTTGGAGGCCCGGACATGCTCCAGCCAGGTGTGACACCAATTTCCATTGAGCTTATAAAGGAACTAGAGGCGTGGTGCACAAAAATTTGTGCACTTGGGAAGGAGGGGGGCGGTCCCTAAGCCAGACCTGTGCCCTCTCGCAGTCTGGGACCCCTCGGGAGATAATGACCTGCTGGCTTAGGCCTGCTCCCGGGTAGCAGAGGGCAGGCCCAATCCCTAGGTGCAGCCCCTGGTCGGGCTCAGAGCAGGGCCGATTGGGGAGTTGGGGCACCGCCCCCTGTCACACTCAAGGCAGGGTCGATGGGGAGGTTGCGGCGCTACCCCCTGTCACCCACAGAGTAGGGCCAATTAGGGGGTTGGGGCGCTGCTGGGGTCCTGCCCCAGTGAGTCCAGGTGTTCCCCAAAGGTGTGGATGGAGTCGGCGAAGAAGGAATGACACAGGGACTTCTCCAGCCAGGTTTGGTCCAGGCTTTCCAGCCAGGCTCAGTCACCAGGTTCCAGTCAGGCTCTCCTGCCAATCTCCGCAGTCAGGTTCAGTCCAGGATCCCCAGCCATGCTCTCTCCAGGCTCCGCCTCCAGGCTCCGAGGCCAGTCCCTGTCCAGGATCCTCCAGCATGCTCTCGCCAGCGAAGTTCTTCTGCCTCTAGAGAACGTTCTGTGTAGGTTCTGTGCCTAGGCCTGTCTCTCTTGGTCCTGTCTTCCAAGCCCTGTGTTCTAAGTTCTGTGTTCTAAGTTCTGAGTGTTTCTGTCTTGTTACAACTGTATTTATACCAGTTGATTTAATCCTATCAATCTCTATTACAAAGGTTAGGGCGTTTCTTATCTCCATTCCAGGGAGAAAAGATTATGTAGTTTAAGCATGATTGTTCGTAGTTAAAGGGATTAATTACCCACCTGGCACTTAGTTGAGGGGTTTTATTTCCTCCCTAACTTCAGGGGAAAATCCCTACCTGGGGATTCAACCTTTCTCGGAGAGGTGACCTTGGTTAAAACACAGCACCAAGAAGGTGAGCAAACATATTAAGAACCATATGCTATATATGCCAGGTCCCTTGAAACAGCAAGGATGGACCGGCTCCCGGCAGGGCGCTGCCCGCTGTCACGCACAGAGCAGGGCCCATCAGGGGGGTTGGGGCTCCGTACCCTGTCACGCACAGAGCAGGGTCAATCAGGGGGTTGGGGAGCTCCCCCCTGTCACTCACAGAGCAGGGCGGATCAGGGGTTTGGGGCGCTGCCACTGTCACATTCAGGGCAGGGCTGATGGGGAGGTTAAGGCTCTACCCCATCACACACAGAGCAGGGCCCGTGGGGGGGGGGGGGCGGTTTGGGGCGCCGCACCCTGTCACACACAGAGCAGGGCCGATCAGGGGGTTGGGGCGCTGCACCCTGTCACACACAGAGCCGCAGGGCGATCAGGGTGTTGGGGAGCTCCCCGCTATCAGGCACAGAGCAGGGCTGATCAGGGGGTTGGGGCGCCTTCCCCTGTCACATACAGAGCCGCAGGGTGATCAGGGGGTTTGGGCGCTGCCCCGACACGCTGATCCCGGTGCCAGGAGCCTTCGCGGCTCCACTGATCCTGGTGCTGGGAGGCATATTACCCTTTTACTATATTGCATAGAGACCTGGTGCATGGGTGGGGGCCGGCTGGTTTGCCCTGAAGGGTGTCCTGGATCAGGGTGGGGGTCCCCTCTGGGGTGCCTGGCCAGCCTGGATGAGGGGATGATGGCTGTTTGCAGCTGGTCGCACACCCTTCAGGGTGGGGGTCCCCACTGGGGTGCCTGGCCAGTCTGGGTGAGGGACTGAGGGCTGTTTTCAGGCTGGTGGGTGACTGAAGCTCCCAACTGCTCCTTTTTTTCTATTTTTTCTTTTTTATTCTGGGCCAGCTTTAGCTCTGACTCCAGCTTTGAGGCCTCTGCTGCTGAAAGCAGGTATCTGGTTTGTTTGTGTTCTATAATCAAAACACTGTATCAACTCCAGCTCTGAGATCCCGGCTCGCTGAAAGCAGGTTTCTGGGGTTTTGTTTAGCTTCTATATTGTAACTGTGTTTCAAACTGCAAGCTCAGAGGCCAGCAAGGCAGGCGGGGAATGTTGGTTTCCTCCGTCACTGAAGCAAGCAAGCCTCATGTTAGTTTCAAGCTGCCTGGCTGCCGGCTGCCATCTTGGCTGGCAGTTAATTTGCATATTGCCCTGATTAGCCAATGGGAAGGGTAGCGGACATATGCTAATTACCATGTTTCTCTTTTATTAGATAGGATAGGTTGTGGTTAAATGCTCCAGCCAGGTGTGACACCACACCGGTTTCCATTGATGGTTAACACCCTTAAATAGGCTCCGTGAGAAAGGCTCGGGGCTGCAGCAGGGTGGGGCTTCCTACGGAGGCACCTGTTGCTGACGCTGGCCAGCTTTCAATAAATCCTCGCTTGCTGCTAAGAAAAAAAAAAAAGAAGAAGAAGAAAAGAAATATATGTCTTACCTTGGACATAGATAGCATATTCACATAGCCCCTGGGTCTCCTGAAGCTGTTCTTTGATAACAGCCTGGAAGAAGAAAAATACTTCTGAAGAATGATTAAATTCCTTCAAGCATTTTTAAGAAAGGGTAGACATGAACAAGGAGCAAATGTAAGAATCCAGGATAATTACTAATAAAGTAGTTAATTTAGATTTTTTAAAAATCTCAACTCTCTTGTTATGACCACTTATTCTACAATAGGGGCTGGCAAACTATAGCCCACAGGCCAAATCTAACCTGCATAGCCTATTCTTGAACAGCTCTCATAGTTTTAAAGGTTATCAAAAAAAAAAAAGAACAAAAACAAACAAACAGAATATTAAGCTTATAAAACAGAGACTATTTGTGCCTGCAAAGCCTAAAATATTTACCATCTGGTCCCTTAAAGAAAAATTTTGCTAACCCCTACCTAAAACCTATCTAGTAAAGCTAAGAAAAATATGAAAAAACTCTGATGAGCAAAATACAGGCTCCACTTTCTACTTGAAATGAGAAGACACATGGAACATACCTGAACCTGACCCACACCTTGTAGTCAAACCCAGCCAACCCACAGCCAATATGAAGGCCCATGAGCAATAAATACACGTCTGTTGTTGGAGACTATTGGAATTAAAGTTGTTTCTAAAGCAGCATTATCATAGCAAAGGCTAACAAATACACCAAGTATGGGAAAACAGCAATTTCATACATTATTAGCGGGATAGAAACTGTGTGTGACAGACACTGTCAGCCGCCTAACCAAAGTCTGCCTATCATTTCAATCTCTCACCTTGCATGCTTCATAATCCTTCCGGATATAGTGGAGATGTATCAACCAATTCTGCTTCTCCAAAATCGGAAACTCTGGAGCTGGACAGCATATTTTGACAAAACAAACAGCACAGTTAATTGTTAGATTTTCTCTGTTATCACACTGACCTCCCATCTAAACTAACCACAAACATTTTGCAATATAACATTAAATTCTTCATGCTGCTGTCCATAATACAGTGCATCAAAAATGTACAGACTATTAAACTAAGATACAAGTCCTACTAGCACACATTAAGTATGTTTCCTTCACTTTTTGTAGCTTATAATATTAGTTTTTCAAATAAGTTGGCCTGAAAAAAAATAAAATCATTCTTTGTCCCTTCTCCTCTCTCACTCTCCCTAGATATAGAAGGTAAATATGAAGACTTTTTAAAGAATATTTCAGGAATGTTATTATATACTAGAGCAGCCGTGGGCAAACTACAGCCCGTGGGCCAGATCCGGCCCATTTGAAATGAATAAAACTAAAAAAAAAAAGACCGTACCCTTTTATGTAATGATGTTTACTTTGAATTTATATTAGTTCACACAAACACTCCATCCATGCTTTTGTTCCGGCCCCCCGGTCCAGTTTAAGAACCCATTGTGGCCCTTGAGTCAAAAAGTTTGCCCACCCCTGTACTAGAGGCCCAGTGGATGAAATTCGTGCATGGGGGGCAGGAGGCGGTCCCCTCAGCCCAGCCTGCACCCTCTCCAATCCAGGACCCCTTGGGGGATGTCCAACTGCCGGTTTAGACCACTGCCCTCTCACAATTCTGGACCGCTGGCTCCTAATCACTCACCTGCCTGACTGCCTGGTCGCCCCAAACTGGCCCCCTGCCAGCCTGGTTGCCCCTAACTGCCCCCGCCGCCAGCCTGGTCACCCCCAACTGCCCCCACCGCTGGCCTAGTCACCCATCACTGCTCCCCCTGCCAGCCTAATCGCCCCCAACTGCCCCCACTGCTGGCCTGGTTGCCCCCAACTGCACCCCTCCCCGCTGGCCTGGTTGCCCCTAACTGTCCCCTGTGCCAACCTGGTTGCCCCCAAATGCCCCCACTGCTGACCTGGTTGCCCCCAACTGCCCCTCCTGCCAGCCTGGTCGCCCCACGCAATCTGCTGTTCAGTTGTTTGGTCGTCCCTCACTAACCCCCTTGCCGGCCTGGTCATAGGCAGCCATCTTGTGAGGGCATGATGGTCAATTTGCATATTACCTCTTTATTATATAGGACTAGAGGCCCAGTGCACGAAAATTTGTACACTCAGGGGGTTTCCTCAGCCCGGCCTACGCCCTCTCACAGTCTGGGACCCCTTGGGGGATGTCCACCTGCTGGCTTAGGCCTGCTCTGTGGGGGATTGGGCCTAATAAGCTGGCAGTTAGACATCTCTCTGGCAGCTCAGGTGCCCTTGGGGGATGTCCACCTGCCAGCTTGGGCCCACTCCCCAGGGGTTCGGGCCTAAGCTGGCAGTGAGACATCCCTCTGACAGCAGGGAGCAGGCCTAAGGCACAGTTGAATATCCTTAGCACTGCCAAGGAGGCGGGAGAAGCTCCTGCCACCACCGCTGAGCTTGCAGCCATCAGCCCAGCTTGTGGCTGAGCAGAGCTCCGCGTGGAAGTGCACTGACCACTAGGGGTCACCTTCTGCATTGAGCATCAGCCCCCTGGTGTCCAGTATGCATCATAGCAATGGGTCGTTCCTGGTCATTCTGCCATTAGGGTCGATTTGCATATTACCCTTTTATTAAAAAGGCTATTTAATGAAAGTCACATCTGATCAGAGAACAAAAAATATTTTATGTAGTTAAGCACAGTCTTAGCAATAGCTCAAATGTGACTACTTTTGCCCAAGGGTGAAAAAATATATATATATTTGAGTCATTGAAAATGATTCATGATATAGAAACCATAAAATTAGTTACTCTGCCCTTTGAATTCAAAAGTTTAAAAATAGGTAACAACTCATTAAGAAATTACCTTTGTATGGTAACAAGGAGGATTCCTATCAACCTCAGAATAGAGTTGGCCTCAAGGAAAGGAGAGGGAGGAATGGAATTAGGAAAAGATAAAAAGGAGAAATCAACTCTTTAATACTTTATTTCTCAAAAAAAGTAAAGAGCATATAAGTATACATGGCTAAATGGTTTTATTTATTGAATCTGGCCAGTGAGTAGTTCGTGGGTGTTTGTATTTTTTTAATGCACTTCTATACATGTTTGAGATATGCCCAGATTTTCTAAACACATAAAAGAAAGGATACAGCCGGGAAGAGAAAGAAATGATGTGTAATCATTCTGTTCCAGAACCTTAGGACATACATCACAGAAAACCTAAGACTTATATGTCCATAATATGACATGAAGGAAAAAGAGCTTACTGTGGCCCAGAGGTAATTTTGCTTGAACACAAAAATTAAGAAGTAATGCTGCGTACTCTTTTCCAAGAATAGGGAATATTAATGGAATTTGTAAGCTGAAATCATGGATATGATTTTATGTGCCAAAAGAAAAAGAAATAGAATTTTAAGTAATTGCCTCTTCATCTTCCAATTACCCACATTCTCTGAGTGGGACCACTTTTCATGTAGCCAATAAGTGCCTACTAAGATTCTTTGATGACTTTGGCTTCCTTCCTTCACTTCCTCCTAGACCTATCAATCATCAGATCTTAGCCATTCATGTTCTGCCTAATCACTTCCAGAATTAAATTTTGTACTAAAGCCCTGGCTGGTTTTTCTCAGTGGTTACAGCTTCAGGCCATGGATTGAAGGGTCGCAGGTTTGATTCCCCACACCATTCAATGTGTCTCCATCAATGTGCTCGCTCTCGCGCGCGCGCGCTCTCTCTCTCTCTCTTCCTTCCACACTCTCTCTAAAGAACAAAGGAAACATATCCTTTGGTGAGAGTTTAAAAAGAAATTGCCCACTAAGACCATACAAATCACTAAGTTTAAAGTCGGGTGTGTGTGTGTGTGTGTGTGTGTGTGTGTGTGTGTGTGTGTGTGTGTAAAGTGGGTAAAGAAATACAATGTAATGAATAGTTCTGGGAACAGTGGCTTATTGAGCATCCTTGGACCAAGTCTCAATTGTAAGTATGGCCTGCAGCTCTGTCACCAACTCTCTAAAGCAAGGGTGGGGAATGTCTAGCCTGCAGGCTATATAAGGCCTGCGAACTCATTTGGTCAGGCCCTGCCAAGGCATTAGGGGTGAGTCAATTAAATGTTTGACCAAATATAACAGGCTAGGAGAACCAAGATGGTGACATAGGTAAATGCCAGTACTCTCCACCTCCAACAACCATATCAAAATTACAACTAAAATACAGAACAACCATCATTCAGAACCATCTGAAAGCTAGCTGAATGGAAGTACTACAACTAGAGAATTAAAGAAGAAAGCACACTGAGACAGATAGGAGGGGTGGAGGTGCTGAAGGGGCTGGTCCGGTACCCATGTGGGCTGTTTTTACTAATCGGGGGGGAGATGGTCTCTGCGGAGGCCGCCTGTGAGGAGCAAGGGGCCCCAGCCCCACACCAGACCCCCAGCCCAGGATTCCAGAGCTGGGAAGAGAAGTCCCTGAAACTTTGGGCTGTAAAAACCAGCAGGGATTGTGGCTGAGTGACACAGACGCTGCTTGAGATGCAGCTGTTCCTTTTAAAGGGCCAGTGCACCACACCTCTGAGCTCCAGCACACATAGAGAGAGGAACTGGACTGTCTGACATCAGGGCAAGAACTCAGAGGTGGCTTTCTCCCAGACAGGGGTGCTCACAAGGGTCATTGTTCCTATGCTAGGACCTCCCCCATTGCAGAGCTGACTGGCAGCCATACCTGAGTTTCCATCAGCGTGGCTCACAGTGTTTACTCCACCTTGAGGATTCCCTGAGACCCTACTCCAGCAGTTCTCAACCTGTGGGTCGCGACCCCCTTGGCAGTCAAATGACCCTTTCAAAGGGGTCGCCTAAGACCATCCTCCATATCAGATATTTACATTATGATTCATAACAGTAGCAACATTACAGTTACGAAGTAGCAATGAAAATAATTTTATGGTTGGGTCACAACATGAGGAACTGTATTTAAAGGGCCAGAAGGTTGAGAACCACTGCCCTACTCCATCCAATTTGCAGCCGCACCCAAGGTGTTTGCAGCAGCTTTTCTATATGAATTGCTTGTCCTGGCTCAGGCTTCAGACTTCGCTAAAATCTCTCAAACAAGCTGCAGCTGGTGACAGCATGCCCAAACCTATCAATAAAAAGCCCAAGACCGGGCATTAGCACCAGCCTGCCTTGCTTCACAGCTGGGCCTTACCTCTTGCACAGCAGCTCTCCCACTGTAGTCAGAGCTGGTCCTCACAGCCATTTGGCCTGGAGGTCAATTCCTCCCAGTGACGCCAACAGCAATCAAGACTCAACTACAAGACTATGCACACAGCTCACAAAGGGGTACACCTAGAGTGCCAAGCTCAGGTGACTGGGGATCCTAAGCCACTGGGCCCTACTATACAAGGCCATTCTACCAATTCCAGGAGACATAGTAGCTCTACCCAATGCATAAAAACAAACACAGGGAAGCAGCCAAAATGTGGAGACAAAGAAACATGTCACAAATGAAAGCAAGCAAACTACTGGATACAGAGTTCAAAACCATGGTTATAAGATTACTCAAAGATCTTGATGAGACTTTCAAGGATCTTGGTGAGAATGTCAAAGACATGAAAAAGGTTCAGTTAGAAATTAAGCATACTCTGACTGAAATAAAGAGCAATTTACAGGTATTCAACAGTAAAAGATTCTGAGAATCAAATCAACCATATGGAATATGAGGAAGCAAAAAACAACCAATCAGAAGAGCAAAAAGAAAAAAAGAATCCAAAAATATGAAGATAATGTAAGGAGCCTCTGGGACAACTTCAAGTGTACCAATATTCGCATTATGGGGGGTGACAGAAGGGGGAGGGAGCAAGATGTTGAAACCTACTTGAAGAAATGACAGAAAACTTCCCCTACCTGGTGAAAGAAATAGACATACATGTCCAGGAAGCCCAGAGAGCCCCAAACAAGAGAAACCCAAAGAGGCCTACACCAAGACACATCACAATTAAAATGCGAAGAGTTAAAGACAAAGAATCTTAAAAGCAACATGAGAAAAGCAGTTAGTTACCTACAAGGAAGCGCCCATATGACTGTCAGCTGATTTCACACAAAAAACTTTGCAGGCCAGAAGGGAGTGGTAAGAAATATACAAAGTGATGAAAAGCAAGGACCTATAACCAAGATTACTCTACCCAGCAAAGGTCTCATTAAAACTGAGGGTCAGATAAAGAGCTTCACAAATAAGAAAAAGCTAAAGGAGTCAATCACCACCAAACCAGTATTATATGAAATGCTGAAAGGTATTAGAAGAAGAAGACAGAGATGGAGACGGAGACAGAGGAGAAGAAGATGGAGGAGAAGGAGACAGAGGAGTAGGAGTAGGAGGAGGAGGAGGAGGAGGAGGAGGAGGGGGAGGGGGAGGAGGAGAAGGAGAAGGAGGGATAAAAAATATGAACAAGAAAATGGCAACAAATACATATCTATCAACATTCAAATATAAAAATCAAAATAAACCAATAAAAAATCTCATGAACAAGATGGTTAATAAAACCGAATCAGAGGCCTGGAAGCATGGAACAGACTGACTAATCTCAAAGGGAATGGGGAGGGGGAGGCAAAAAGAGATTAACCGAAGATCTTACCTATGGACACAGATAGTAGGGTGGCATGGGGCAGGAACTGAGTGGAGGGGAACAATGGGGGGGGGGAAATGGGGACATCTGTAATACTCTCAACAATAAAGATTATTTTTTAAAAAGAAATTAAAAGTGATGTCAGAGGAATGGCGGCATAAAGGTGCATCTATCCTCTCCCCCTAACATTGCAACAAAATAACCACCTATAATTCAACAAAGAAGTCCCTGCTCAACACCAGTGCAGGCCTGGAGACCTGTACAATGGAAAAACTACGGTGTCCTCCTTGGAATAAGCGGAAAGATGAGAAGGAAGGTAAGCTCAACACGGCTACAGTGCAGCAACATATCTGCAGCACAGCTGGGAACTGGCAGCAGCAGTTATGGGCAATTTCCTCAGCCAGTTGGGACAAACAGAGAGCTAACCCAGTGAGTGGCTAGCTGTTGAAATTGCCACTGGAGTAGTGGTATTGTGTGGTTGTGCACACAAACAGTGAGAGAGTGTCTGAACCATGGGAGCACCTTTTGAATGGGGTCTGAGTTGGATGTGTGAGCTGCGAGTCAGCAGACAGCCTCACTACAGAGTTGTTCCCCATGGCTGGGCCTGGCTGTGGGGCTTTCAGGCAAAGAAAGTAGATCACAGAGCCTGCCACTGATAGACTCCCAAATCTCACTTCCCACTGCCCTTAGAGTTGTTTCCAGGAATGTATTATCTGTAGGCCAATATCTGTTGCAGAAGAAAGTTTCCCTCTGTAATTGAACCCCAGGAGGCATGCTTGGGCTGAACCCGTGGAGATCAGGGGACGCCATTACTGTGAGGAAAAAAACAAACCTCACTCCTAAGCAGCAAAGGTGGTACAGCCCTAAGGAAACCACAGAGGCACAAAACTGTGAGGCCACAGAGGATAAAAATCTTGCAATTCAGCACCATCTACTGGAGCAGAATAGAAAGACCTCCTCAGAGATAAGTGGGAAAATAAAGGAGAACAGTGAACACCATAAACAACCACAAAAACAATGATGACCAGAAAGCAAATGAAAAATCCCCAGGAAACGGGCTGGAGCACATGGAATTATACGAGTTCAATGACAGAGATTTCATGATTGCAGTTCTGAAAATACTCAATGAGATGTGAGAAAATACTGACAGGCAATTTAGCACACTCAGAAAACAAATCAATGAACAAAACGAGTATTTCTCCAAAGAAATTGAAATTTTAAAAAAGTATCAAGGAGAAATCCTGGAAATGAAGCAGGTAATTAAAGAAATTAAGAGTGCGCTGATGAGCACAGAAAACAGAACATTCCCAGACATAAAGAAGCTGAGGAATTTGACCACTAGAAAACCTCCATTGCAGGAAATATTCAAAGGAGTTATTCTACCTGAAACAAAGAACATAAGGTTGCCAAAACCTGTTTGGCTCAGTGGATAGAGCGTCGGCCTGCGGACTGAAGGGTCCCAGGTTCGATTCCGGTCAGGGGCATGTACCTGGGTTGCAGGCACATCCCCAGTGGGAGATGTGCAGGAGGCGGCTGATCGATGTTTCTCTCTCGTCGATGTTTCTAGCTCTCTATCTCTCTCCCTTACTCTCTGTAAAAATTCAATAAAATATATTTAAAAAAAAAAAAAGGAACATAAGGTCATAATACTACCAGTAGGATTGCCAAAACTCGCAGCATAAACAGGAATAATTTGTGATAATAAAAACATATAAGGGGAGAAAATGGACTGTCTGGCATCAGGGCAGGAATGCAGAGGCAGCTTTCTTCCAGATGGAGGTGCTGTCCAGCGGTCATTGTTCCTGTGCAGGGACCTCCCTGGTGCAGGGCTGACTGGCAGCCATTGCTGTTTGCGCCACCATGGAATTCCCCTGAGACCCCGCCCCACCCACTTTAAAACCCCACCCAAGCTGTGCGCAGCGGCTTTTGCATATGAATGGCCTGTCCTCTCTCAGCCTAAAACCTGTCAAAGGAACTGTAGCTGGGTCAGGGAGCCCCAAAGCTTCACAGCTGGGCCCAAATACAAAGAGGAGGAATCTGCAGATCTCCCTCTAGCTCCTGCTGGGTGGCCCCAGGCAGTGGCTGACTTTGCACCTCCTTAGAGTTCCAAGAGCCAGTGTACCCAGTGGTCAGTGTGACACCATGTCACTTCACACATTGTATGAGGGAAATGTATTTATACGTTTTACGTATTTATATGTTCTACCAGTGTAGTAGAGCGCGGGACACATGTCAATATGTTTTTTATAGACTAGCGGTAGAATGCGGGTAACGTATAAATACGTAAACTAAAGTTATCGTAATTTTACTGAACGTTGCCATTTGTGCAAAAAATTAGCAAAAATGGCCCGTGCCACCTGTTAGCGCGCGATAAAAACTACCCGCAAACAATGTGTTCATATCCATAAGTGACACACTCAAGAGGCAGACACAGGGAGCACCAAAGCCCCACTGAAGCAAGTCCTGCCCCATAAAGGTGTCTCCTGCACAGCAGGTCTTCCATTGTAGACACAGCTGGTCCTCACAGCCTGGAGGTCAATTCCTCACAGTGATACCAACAGAAATCAAGGCTCAACTACAAGAAGACTGTGCACACAGCCCACAAAAGAGTGTACCAACTGTGTCCACCTCAGTGATTGGGGAGGCTGAGCAACTGGGCCCTATAGGACACCTACTACATAAGGCCACTCTATCAACTCAAGGAGACTTAGCAGCTACCCAACACATAGAAACAAACAGAGAAGCAGCCAAAATGCAGAGACAAAGAAACATGTCACAAATGAAATATGTGGAAGCAAGCAAACTACTAGATATACAGTTCAAAACCACAGTTATAAGGTTACTCAAGAATCTTCTAGAAACCTCCAAGGAACTTAGTGAGACCTTCAAGGATTTTAGTGAGAATGCCAAAAAAATGAAAAAGGACCAGTCAGAAATTAAGCATACACTGACTGAAATAAAGAATAATATACAGATATTCAACAGTAGACTAGAGGATTCCAAGAATCAATTATTTGAAATATGAGGAAGCAAAAAACACCCAACCAGAAGAGCAAGAAGAAAAAAGAATCAAAAAATATAAGGATAGTGTAAGGAGCCTCTGGGACAACTTCAAGCATACTAACATCCAAATTATAGGGGTGCCAGAAGAAGAGAGAGAGCAAGATATTGAAAACCTATTTGAAGAAATAATGACAGAAAACTTCCCCTACCTGGTCAAAGAAATAGACTTACAAGTCCAGGAAGCACAGAGAACCCCAAACAAAAGGAATCCAAAGAGGACCACACCAAGACACATCATAATTAAAATGCCAAGAGCAAAAGACAAAGAGAGAATCTTAAAAGCAGCAAGAGAAAAAAGTCAGTTACCTACAAGGGCGTACCCATACGAGTGTCAGTGGATTTCTCAACAGAAACTATGCAGGCCAGAAGGGAGTGGCAAGAAATATTAAAAGTGATGAATAGCAAGAGCCTACAACCAAGAATACTCTACCCAGAAAAGCTATCATTTAGAATTGAAGGTCATTTAAAGAGCTTCACAGACAAGAAAAAGCTAAAGCAGTTTATTACCACCAAACCAGTATTATATGGAGGAGGAGGAGGAGAAAAGAAAAAGGTAAAGATAAAAAAAATTATGAACAACAAAGTGACAAAAAATACGTATCTATCAACATTTTTTGAATCTAAAAATCAAATGACTAAAAAATCTGATGAACAGAATAAACTGGTGAATGTAATAGAATCAGGGATATGGAAATGGAGTATACTGACATTTCTCGGATGGAAGGAGGTGTGGGGGCATGCGGTAAGAGATTGGACAGAGATTTTATATGCATGTATGCAGTACCTATGGACACGGAGAGTGGGGTGGCGAGGGCGTGGGTGGGAACCAGGTGGAGGGGAGTTATTGGGGGGGGGGGAGAGGAACATCTGTAATAACCTGGACAATAAAGATTTTAAAAAAAACCTCAGCTGAAACGAACAACACTTCACTACTTCACTTTTTTATTTTTTATCTTTTACTTAAGAAAGAAAAGAGGAAAAAAATTTTTCTTTATTTCATTTATTTTTCTTTAACCTTTTATTTTTTTGGATTAGTGTTCTTCATTCTATTTTTTATTTTTTATCATTATTTTACTTTATCTCATTTTTTCCTTTTTGCCAACCTTTTCTTCCTCCCTTCTCCCTTTCTCATCCTGTATCTCTTCTCCTGTTCCTGCTTTAGTATTTCTCTTTCTTTTTACCCCTTGTTAAAAATTGATCTTATCTACTTTATTTACATGTTACTATTATAGTAATCTCTGTTGGATTACTCATATATCTAATTTCTGCTCCCCTGATCCAAGTCCATGCACCCTTCTCTTTTCTCTTTCTTCACTAGCCAATTTTTAAAGCTTTTGTCTTTCCCCTCTTCTTCTCCTAATTGCTTAATTTGTTTCACTCACCAAACTCAAGTCTACTTGCTCTCTACTCTATTCTCCTTTCCCAAAAATAGATGAATAGATAGATAGACAGACAGATAGATAAATAGATAGGGAAATTTTTTTGTCTTTTTATTTTTACTTTTTTATTGTTTTTTAGTTATCTTCTTATCAACTCATCCTCTTTCTACCACCTCTATACTGAGCTGTGGCCATTCCCCCATTCATTCAATTCCTTTGCCTTACTTTCTGGAAATAAGCTCTGCCTCTTCAGATTCGGTTCCCATCTTTTTTTCTGGGTGTTTGTTTTTCACATTTTTTTATTTGTTTGTTTTCTGGAGCTTTCTCCCCATATATGTAATTTTTTCCCCTTCTTTTTTCTTTTCTCTCTTACCTTTTTTTCCTTTTCTCAATATCATTTTTACACTCTGTTCTCTCCCCTAATTCTCTTTTCTTTGGTGTTCACTTTTATTGGGGTTATCGGTGTCATGAATACACTCATGTTTTGTTCCCTCTGTGTCGTGTCAAGTTGTATTTTGTGCCTTTTGGTCAAAATAGTAGAGAGTGAGCCACATAACCAGACATCCCTTTGAGAGGAGCAAAAGTAGGGAGACAAAGAAATAGCCCCCATACAAAAGTAAGGGAAGAATCACCAAAAAAGGAAGTAAATGAAATGGAGGCAAGCAATTTGTCAGAGAAAAAATTCAGAGCAAAGGTCATAAGGACGCTGAAAAGGATGGAAGATAAATCCAGCAACTCGTAAGAATCAAGAGGAGCCCTAACTGGTTTTGCTCAGTGGATGGAGCGTTGGTCTGTGGACTGAAGGGTCCCAGGTTCGATTCCAGTCAAGGGCATGTACCTTGGTTGTGGGCACATCCCCAGTGGGGTGTGCAGGAGGCAGCTGATCGATGTTTCTAACTCTCTATCCCTCTCCCTTCCTCTCTATAAAAAAAATCAATAAAATATATTTTTTTAAAAAAGAATCAAGAGGAAATGAAGAAGAACCAAGAGGAAATGAAGAGTGACATAGCTGCAATAAAGAACACAATGGAAAGTATCAACAGTAGACTAGAAGAAGCTGAGGAATGCATCAGTGAGCTAGAAGACGATGTAGGAAAAAAAGAGCAGCAACTGGGAAAAAAAACTTAAAAAGCAGGAGGAGAGCCTAAGAGAGCTTTGGAACAACACAAAACAAAACAACATCCACATAATAGGGGTGCCAGAAGTAGAGGAAACTGAGCAAGGAATAGAACACCTGTTTGAAGAAATAATGACAGAAAACTTCCCTGATATTGGGAAGAAAAAACTCACACAAATTCAAGAAGCACACAGAGTCCCAAACAAGATGAACCCCAAAAGACTGACACCAAGACACATCATAATTAAATTGGCAAACACCAACGACAAAGTAAGAATCTTAAAAACTGCCAGAGAGAGACAGAAACTTACCTCTAAGGGATCTCCTATAAGACTATCAACTGATTTCTCAACAGAAACACATTGGGCCAGAAGGGAATGGAATGAAATATACAAAGTGATGCAAAGCAAAGGACTGAATTCAAGAATACTATACCCAGCAAGGCTATCATTCAAAATTGAAGGTGAAATAAGAAGCTTCACAGACAAAAAGGGGCTAAGGGAGTTCATTACCACCAAACCACTAATGCAAGAAATGCTAAAGGGACTGCAATAAAAAGAAGAAATAGGAAGTGAAGAAGGAACACAGGCATAAAGAATAAAAATGGAGAAAAACAAGTACCTATCAATAATAACCTTAAATGTAAATAGATTAAATGCTCCAATCAAAAGACATAGGGTACCTGAATAGATAAGAAAACATGACCCATATATCTTCTGTCTACCAGAAACCCACCTCAGAACAAAGGACTCGCACAGACTAACAGTGAAGGGATGGGAAAAAATTTTCGGGCAAATGGAAATGAAAACAAAACTGGGGTAGCAATACTATCTGACAAAATAGATCTCAAAGTGAATGTCATAACAAGAGATAAGGAAGGCCATTTCACAATACTAAAGGGATCCATACAACAAGAGGATACAACTCTGGTAAACATAAATTCACCCAATAAAGGAGCACCCAAATACATAAAAAACTTCTGGAAGTGGGAGAGAAAATGGCAGCAGAATAGGCGGATGTGTCCAGAGCTTTATCCCAGAGCAGACAGAACAAGCAACTAATCGAACAACATCAACCCTGAATTGGCAAAGTAGACACAGCTGGTGAGACAATCCACAGCCAGGAAGGGCAGAGAATACCTGGAGAGCGGTAAAATCAGAAATCTAGGCTGGAGAGAACTGCAAAACCTCCAAGCCCAGAGGGTCAGAGGGAAACCGCACGGCACTGAGGCTGCATCCCTTGGGACAGGCACAACATCTGACTGTGGAAAGGAAGTCTGCAGGACTGTTGGTGGCAGGGGATTCTAGATCTGGGTCCACAGTCACGAGAGACTGAGCCCAGAGGGGGCATTCTGGACAGCTGCCCAGACCACGCCATGCCAGGAGGAGAGGGGCTCACAGTGGCGTAGCTCTTTCCCCTCTTTGTGGTCTTTGCTTTTGTTCACTGAAGCTAGTTCATAGGACCTTTCGGACACAAACACTCACCTGTGGCTGAGGTGCAGGAGGAGGTGTGAACTTGTGGGGTCTGGGGAGAGGCTGGGGAGAGGAGAGAGTCCGGGAAAGGTGGCCACAAATCTGGTGCTGAGGCATACCTGACGTGTGAGACCTAGACAGCCATTTTCTCTGGAAGAGATAGCCCCTCCCTCCAGTCTCCAGGCAACCAATACAGCCACACCCAGACTACACCAGAAAACAAACAGGTAAGCCAAAAAAAAACACCAAATACCCAGGAAAGAGGGTGGGGACAGAATCTTACATACAGAAAGTAAGGTTAAGAATTAGATGAATATGGGGAGGACCTCAGTTAAGTATAGAGGAAGTAGAAAGAGTAATAGTGGATCAGAAGAAAGAAAAAGAGAAGAAAAGAATAATAATAGAGTTTTAAAAGAAAAGAATAAAATTGTTAAAAATTGATTAAAATGGGATAAAAAAATAAAATAAAATAAATTAGAATGATGGAAAATAATAAAGAACAGAGCAGAAGTAAATGACATAGAGACCAAAAAAATACAAAAGGTCAATAAAACCAAGAGCAGGTTCTTTGAAAGGATAAACAAGATTGATGAACCTCTAGCCAGGCTACCAAAAAACAAAGAGAGGGCCCAAATAAACAAAATCAGAAATGAAAGAGGTGAAGTAACCACAGACCCCACAGAAATACAAAGGATTGTAAAAGAATACTACAAACAACTCTACTCCAACAAACTGGACAACCTAGACAAAATGAACATATTCTTAGAAAAATAGAGGCTTCCAAAATTCAATCAGGAAGAATAAAAAATAACTGAATAGGCTGATAACTACTGATGAAATTAAAGCAGTAATCAAAAGTCTTCCAGCAAACAAAAGCCTTGGTCCAGACGGCTTACAGGGGAGTTCTACCTAAAATTCAAAGAAGAACTAGAACCTATCCTCCTCAGACTATTCCAAAAAATTCAAGAGGAAGGCACACTTCCAAGCTCTGTCTATGAAGCCAGCATTACCCTAATTCCAAAAATAGATAAAGACACCACAAAGAAAGAGAACTACATGCCAATATTCCTGATGAACATAGATGCTAAAATAGCAAAATTCTAGCAAATCAGATCTAGCATTACATTAGAAAGATCATACACCATGACCAAGTGGGATATATGCCGGGGATGCAAGGATGGTATAATATCCGCAAATCAATAAATGTGATACAGCACATAAACAAATTAAGAGACAAAAATCATGTAATCATATCACTCAATGCAGAAAAAGCATTTGACAAAATACAACACCCTTTCTTGATAAAAGCTCTCAACAAAGTGGGAATAGAGGGATCATGCCTCAACATAATAAAAGTTTTATATGACAAACGTACAGCCAACATCATACTCAATGGGCAAAAACTAAAACCATTTCCCTTAAGAACAGGAATAAGACAGTGATGCCCACTTTCACCACTCCTGTTTCACATAGTACCGGAAATGCTAGCCACAGCAATCAGACAAGAAGAAGAAATAAAAAGCATTCAAATTGGAAAAGAAGGCCCTAACTGGTTTGGCTCAGTGGATAGAGCATCAGCCTGAGGACTGAAAGGTCTCAGGTTCAATTCCAGTCAAGGCACGTACCTTGGTTACGGGCACATCCCCAGTAGGAGGTATGCTAGAGGCAGCTAATCGATGTTTCTCTCTCATCGATGTTTCTAACTCTCTATTCCTTTCCCTTCCTCTCTGTAAAAAAATCAATAAATTATTTTTTAAAAATTGGAAAAGAAGTAAAACTGTCATTATTCACAGATAACATGATATTGTACATAGAAAACCCTAAAGACTCCATCAAAAAACCAATAGACTAAATAAATGAATTCAGCATGTAGCAGGATACAAAATTAATGCCAAGAAATCTATGGCTTTTTTATACATCAATAATGAACTCATAGAAAGAGAAGCTAAAAAAAATCCTATTTACCACTGCAAAAAAAATATTAAGATACCTAGGAATAAACTTTACTAAGGAGATAAAAGACCTGCACTTGGAAAACTACAGGACATTGAAAAAAGAGACAGAGGAAGACATAAACAGATGGAAGAACATACCGTGTTCATAGATTGGTGGTATCAGTATCATTAAAATGTCCATACTACTCAAAGCAATTTATAGATTCAATGCAATCCCCATTCAAATACCAACGGCATATTTCACAGACCTAGAAGAAACTCTCCAAAAATTCATCAGAAATTAAAAAAGACCCCCAATAGGCACAGCAATCCTGAGAAAGAACAACAAAGTTGGAGGAATCACAATACCAGATATCAACCTATATTACAAAGCCACTGTCCTCAAAACTTTCTGGTACTGGCACAAGAATAGACATATGGACCAATGGAACAGAACAGAGAACCCAGAAATCGACCCAAGCCATTTTATGTTCAATTAATATTTGACAAAGGAGGCAAGAGCATACAATGGAGTCAAGACAGTCTCTTCAATAAATGGTGCTAAGAAACTTGGTCAGATACATGCAAAAAAATGAAACTAGGTCACCAACTTTCACCCACACAAAAATAACTCACAATGGTTAAAGGACTTAAACATAAGACGGGAAACCATAAAAAGAGCCAGAGAAAACAAATATTTTAGAATAAAAGTAATCCTGTTATTTGCAGATTTTTAATATTTTCTACAACTTTTGTGATATCATACTATGTTAGTACAGCTTTGGTAATAGTATTATACTTAAGATCCTTTTTTCTTGAAATATTAATGTTCATTGCATGTAATATTATTATATATAAGATCATTTTTCTTGAATAACTGGTGCTTATTGCATGTAACATTATATTTAAAACTAGAGGCCTGTTGCACGAAGAGATTCGTGCAATAGGCCTTCCCTTCCCTTGGCTGCTGGCACCGGTTTGCTTCTGGCACCCGGGACCCAGGCCTTCGCTCTGGCTGGGCTTTGGCCGGAGCCATCCCCGGAGCCATCAGGCTTCACTGCTCTGGCCCCAGGGCCGTCGGGCTTTGCTCCACCACATGGAGCCTATGCATGCAAATTAACCTCCATCTTTGTGGGGTTAATTTGCATACTCTCCTGATTGGCTGGTTGGTGTAGCGAAGGTATGGTCAATTTACATGTTCGTCTATTATTAGGTAAGATCATTTTTCTTGAGATATTGTTTGTTGCATTTAACATTATTATATTTAAGATCATTTTTCTTGAGAAAAAAAAACTACTAAATTTAATAAATGAATTTTGACACATAGCAGGATACAAAATTAACATCCAAAAATCCATAGCATTTTTATACACCAATAGTGAACTCTCAGAAAGCGAAACTAAAAAAAAAAAATCCCATTTACCACTGCAACAAAAAAATTAACATACTCAGGAATAAACTTAACCAAGGAGATAAAAGACCTGTACTCTGAAAATTACAGGACATTGAAAAAAGAGATAGAGGAAGATATAAGCAAGTGGAAGAATATACCAAGTTGAATTTCTTGTATCCAAATCATTGCTCACTCCAATTCCTCCAACAAACAGTAATACTGGTTCTTTATTTAAAATATGTTTTTATTTATTTTTAGAGAGTGAGTAAGGGAGAGGGGTAGGAAGACAGAAATATAAATGAGAGAGGAATATCATCAATTGGTTGCTTCTTGCATGCTCCCCATTAGGGATCAATCCAGCAACCTGGGCTTGTGCCCTGACCAGATATCAAAGCGGGTGACCTCTTGGTTCCTGGGTCAACACTCAACCACTGAGCAAAGAAGTATATACATCAGAAAAAGTATATACTGTGAATGATTCCATTTATGATGAAGTTCAAAAGCAGGTAAAACTGATCTACATGACATAAGTTAGATGAAGCAATCAACCACCTTTGGTAGGAATGGTTAATAACTGGTATGAGACATGAAGGAGGCGTCTAGGATACTGATAATGTTCTAGATCTTAATTAACACATTGCAGACCAGTAGTTTTATTGCTAGCTTTAACCAATGGCCAGATAAGTTTCTTTGAACGAATACAAAAAACATTTTATATAAATGTTAAAAAGGCATGCTTTAAAATTAAATACCCTTTGCATTTTGAAGTTATTTATTACATGTTCTTACAAGCTAATATCTTTTTAAAGTATGATACTTTGTAAAACACTGTGTAATATGACGCATAGATGCTTCATCTTTCAAACATTTTGGCAAGCCTCTATTTGTTCAAATTGTTCCACAAACTCTTGTTTTATGTAGTAATAAAGTTTCTGCAATTGAAACGCTATTGTAACAGTTATCTTGGTATATGTGATGCCCCAATTCCAGATACGGCCAAAGTAGTGACAGAATAGAGTTATTCAATTTTTTTCCTTCACCTGTGTAAATTTCCATATTGCAAATATACCCAGTCTTGCTCTCACACACTATTCTCGCAAGTAAACCATATTTAATAATTTTAGCTGGGTTGTAAGTTCGAAATAGAAAATATCCCCTCTAAGGAATCATGCCTTCATCTAATGATAATTCTCACATAGGTTTATATATTGTTTCAAATTTACTAATAAAATGGTCAAGTACAGCCTGAATTTTAAATAGCCTGGATGAAGATTGAGTCATGTTTGCATTCTCACTGAAATGCCAGTAAGTCCAGATTTGTTCAAAACGATTTCGACTCATCGTCTGAGGAAATATTGGAACAGCTAGTGAAGCATAGTAATCCCTCCTTTGGATAACTGCTGTTTGAAACTGCTGTTTGAAGTACTCTGTTATTCTTAGACAGTCCCTTGTTCTATAGGTCAACTCTGTTATTTTTAGATAGTCCCTTATTCTGTAAAATAACTGTTTTAGTTTGAATAATAGAAAAAGATAAAAACTTAATTGTCTGACCTTACAAGCTAGCCATCTAATAGGCAAATACTGATAATAATTCACATATTCTCTGCCAAATGTTTGTTCATTATGTATCCAAGATTACAAACTGTCTGCAAAAATAACTTACACAGAGCTCTTTGTAAAACATGCAGACAAAGAGCTTGAAAAGTTATAAATAGGGAAAACTTCCTCTATGTCTTTGTTCAGAGATTTGGGAGAGACACCTCCCTCTGGGCCGACGCATAATAAAGACTCCTAACTAATTGGCTCATTAAGGCGTCTTGTATCTAGCTCACTGATTTACAATACAACACTAGAACTGGATTTGTAGACCAATATTATTTCCAAGAATCCTTTCGAGTACACCATATTAGCACTATACAGGTAAGTCCTAAAAATTTTTTCATAACTGTTTGAGTAACAGGAGACCACTTTATTGCTTTCGAAATTTTGTGCTTTCCCAAATTTTGGTTATAATATACTAGAGGCCCGGTGAACAAAAATTTGTGCAGTCGGGAGTGTCCCTCAGCCAGGCCTGTGCCACCTTGCAGTCTGGGACCTCTCGGAGAATGACTACCTGCTGGCTTAGGCCCACTCCTCGGGGTATTAGGCCTAAGCTGGCAGTCAGACATCCCTCTGGCAGCCTGGGGACCCTCGGGGGATGTCCACTTGCCAGCGGGAAGCAGGCCTAAGCTGCAGTTGGACATCCTTAGCGCTGCTGAGGAGGCAGGAGAGGTTCCCACCACAACCTCTGTACTGGCAACTGTCAGCCTGGCTTGTGGCTGAGCAGAGCTCCCACTATGGGAGCGCACTGACCACCAGAGGGCAACTCCTGCATTGAGCATCTGCCCCCTGGTGGTCAGTGTGTGTCATAGTGATCAGTGATTCCCAGTCACTGCTGTTAAGGTCAAGTTGCATATTACCCTTTTACTATATAGGATAGAGGCCTGGTGCATGGGTGGGGGCCGGCTGGTTTGCCCTGAGGGTGCCCCGGATCAGGGTGGGGGTCCCGCTGGGGTGCCTGGCCAGCCAGGGTGAGTGGCTGATGGCTGTCTGCAGGTTGGCCACAGCCCCTTCAGGGTAGGGGTCCCTGCTGGGGTACCTGGCCAGCCTGGGTGAGTGGCTGATGGCTGTTTGCAGGCTGGCCAAGCCCCCCAGCGAGGACCCTCACCCCATGAGGGTGTGGCCAGCCTGGGTGAGGGGCTGATGGCTGTTTGCAGGCTGCTGACAGCCCCTTCAGGGTGGGGGTCCCTGCTGGGGTCCCTGGCCGGCATAGGTGAGGGAATGATTGCGGTTTGTAGGCTAGCCAAAGCCCCCCAGCAGGGACCCTCACTCAACGAGGGTGTGGCCATCGTGGGTGAGGGGCTGATGGCTGTTTGCAGGCTGGCAATGGACCCCAGCCACCCAAGCTCCCAGTGGAGGCTGGCTGGAAGCAGGTATCTGGGATTTATTTAGCTTCTATAATTGAAACTTTGTTGCCTTTTGTGGAGGCCAAAGCTGGCCAAAGCAGACGGGAAGCTTGGATTCCTCCATCACCAGGGCAACCAAGCCTCCCTCTTGCTCTAGCTCCATGGATGCCGGCCGCCATCTTGGTTGGGTTAATTTGCATATAGTCCCTCTGACTGGCTGGTGGGCATGACTTGGGCATAGAGAAGGTATGGTCAATTAGCATCTTTGTCTATTATTAGTGTAGATGTTCAATTGATGACACAATAGTTCAAACAGATCGTTGTCAAAAATCAAATTGGTGACTTTGATGATGTTCTTAGAATCAGATGGTATAACTGTAACCCCAGAATTACCTTCAAATTTTTCCACCTTAGGTTGAAAGTCCTCTTTTGACCGATCATTATCTCAGCAATGAAGACACAAATTACACTCAAAACCATGTGTGGAATTGTTCAAATTTTCAGGTTCGGAATCACTTGAAATTACTATTTTTCGCCTTTTTGAAGGAATAACTATATCACTGCCACTGTCAAAGTTTTCATCATTTTCACTTGGAATATCTGATAAATATAGAGCCAGAATTTTATCATGTTCTTTGTCACTATCCATGATTACTGAGCACTTTAAAAATATCAAATTGATATAAAAAAAGTTACTTTTATTACTAATGACAAGAGATTAATCACTTTTACTTCCTTTTGTAATTTTTAACTTCAGCAAATGCGTTTTTCATTACACTGTTTCTCTCTAAATGACAACAAAGAAGGGCTGAGAATTCTCGTGTTTGGCCACAAGCCTTAGAACCGAAAACAATAATTCTGTTGATCCATCCACAATGTGTTAAGATGGTGATTACATGGATAAGTTCACTTTAAAAATTTACTGAGCTTTTATGTACAATATCATGTCATCTGCGAATAAGGACAGTTTTACTTCTTCTTTTCTAATTTGGATGCCTTTTATTTCTTCTTCTTGTCTAATCGCAATGGCTAGCACTTCCAGTACTATGTCCAACAGGAGTGGTGAGAGTGGGCATCCCTGTCTTGTTCCTATTCTTAAGGGAAATGGTTTTAGTTTTTGCCCAATGAGTATGATGTTGGCTGTGGGTTTATCATATATGGCTTTTATTATGTTGAGGTATGATCCTTCTATTCCCACCTTGCTAAGAGTTTTTATCAAAAATGGGTGTTGGATTTTTTCAAATGTTTTCTCTGCATCAATTGATATGACTATGTGGTCTTTTTCTCTCAATTTGTTTATGTGATGTATCATGTTTATTGATTTGTGGATATTGTGCCATCCTTGCATCCCTGGGATAAATCCTACTTGGTCATGGTGTATGACCTTTCTGGATCCGATTAGCTAAGATTTTGTTGAGGATTTTGGCATCTATGTTTATGAGGGATATTGGCCTGTAATTCTCTTTCATTCTGTTGCCTTTATCTGGTTTTGATATGAGGGTGATGCTGGCTTCATAGAATGAGCTTGGAAGTGTTCCTTCCTCTTGAATTTTTTGGAATAGTCTGAGAAGGATAGGTTTTTAGTTCTTGCTTGAATGTTTGGTAAAACTCCCCTGTGAAGCCGTCTGGTCCTGGGCTTTTGTTTGCTGGAAGCTTTTTGATGACTGCTTCAGTTCCTTCCATAGTTATTGGCCTATTGAGATTTGTAGGTTCTTCCTGATAGTTTTGGAAGGTAGTATTTTTCTAGGAATTTGTCCATTTCCTCCAGGTTGTCTACTTTGTTGGAATAGAGTTGCTCATAGTATTTTTTAATAATCATTTGTATTTCTGTGGGGTCTGTTGTTATTTCACCTCTATCATTTCTGATTTTGTTTATTTGGGTCCTCTCTCTTTGCTTCCTGGTAAGCCTGGCTAGAGGTTCATCAATCTTGTTTATCCTTTCAAAGAACCAGCTCTTGGTTTCATTGATCTTATGTATTGTTTTTTTGGTCTCTCTGTCATTTATTTCTGCTCTGATCTTTATTATCTCCTTCCTTTTGCTCACTCTGGGCTTTTCTTGTTGTTCTCTTTCTAATTCTTTGAGTTGTAGAGTTAGATGATTTACTACCATTTTTTCTTGCTTTTTGAGGTAGACCTGTAGAGCTATAAACTTCCCTCTCAGGACTGCTTTCATGTGTCCCATAGGTTTTGGATTGTTGTGTTTTCATTGTCATTAGATTGCAGGGTGTTTTTAATTTCTTCTTTGATCTCATTGGTAACCCAATCAATATTTAATAACATGCTATTCAGCTTCTAAGTGTTTGAGTGTATTGGATTGTTTTTATTGTAGTTTATTTCTGATATTATGCCATTGTGATCTGAGAAGATGCTTGATATGATTTTAATCTTCTTAAATTTGGGGAGACTTTATTTGTGACCCAACGTGTGGTCTAATTTTGAAAATGTTCCATGTGCACTTGAGAAGAACGTATATTCTACGGCTTTGGGGTGAAATGTTCTGAAGAAGTCAATTAAATCCATCTGATCTAGTGAGTCATTTAGGATTGCTGTTTCTTTGCTGATTGTTTGTCTAGAGGATTTATCCAGTGATGTCAGTGGTGTATTAAAGTCCCCTACTATGATTGTATTGTTGTCGATCTCTACCTTGATATCTTCCAGGAGTTTTTTTTATGTATTAGGCTGCTCCTACATTGGGTACATATATGTTTATCAGGGTTATATCCTCTTGTTGTATTGATCTCTTTAGTACTATGAAGTGGCCTTCCTTATCTCTTCTTATGGCCTTCACTTTGAGGTCTATTTTGTCTAATATAAGTATTGCTACCCCAGCTTTTTTTCCTTTCCATTTGCCTGAAAGATATTTTTCCATCCCTTCACTTTCAGTCTGTGTGAGTCCCTTCTTCTGAGGTGGGTCTCTTGTAGACAGCAAACGTATGGGTCATGTTTTTTTGTCCAATCACCCACTCGATGTCTTTTGATTGGAGCATTTAGTCCTTTTATGCTTAAACTTATTATTGAAAAGTACTTCTTTGTAGCCATTTTTATTTTTTGTCCCTTGTTCTTTCTTAGCTTTTTATTTCTTCTTTTACACCAGTCCCTTTAGCATTTCTTGCATTGCTGATTTGGTAGTGATAACCTCCCTTAGCCTTTCTTTGTCTGTGAAGTGTCTCATTTCCCCTTAAATTTTGAATGATAGCCTTGCTGGATAGAGTATTCTTGGATTCAGTCCCTTGCTTTGCATCACTTTGTAAATTTCCTTCCATTCTTTTCTGGCCTGATGTGTTTCTGTTGAGAAATCATTTGATAATCTAACGGGAGATCCCTTGAATGTAACTTTCTGTCCCTCTCTTGCAGTCTTTAAGATTCTCTCTTTTTCCTGAACATTTGCCATGGTAATTATGATGTGTCTTGGTGTGGGTCTTTTCGGGTTCATCTTGTTTGGGACTCTCTATGCTTGTGTGACTTTTTTCTTTCCCACATCAGGGAAGTTTTCAGACACTATTTCTTCAAATAGGTTTTCTAAGCCTTGTTCCTCTTCCTGTTGTTCTGGCACCCCTATTATTCATATGTTGCTTCATTTCATGTTGACCCATAGCTCCCTTAGACTCTCCTCCTGTCTTTTCATTTTTTTCTCCAATTGCAGTTCAGTTTGGGTGTGTTTTGCTTCCCTGTCTTCACAGATGACATGATATTGTACATAAAAAACCCTAAAGACTCATTCAAAAAAACTGTTAGACTTAATAAATAAATTCAGCAATGTAGCAGGATACACAATCAATGCCAAGAAATCTATGGCATTTCTATACACCAAAAGTGAACTTACAGAAACAGAGACTAAAAAAGCAATCCCATTTACCATCACACCAAAAACAATTAAGATACCTAGGAATAAACCTAACTAAAGAGGTAAAAGACCTCTACTCATAAAACTACAGGACGTTGAAAAAAGAGATAGAGGAAGACATAAACAGATGGAAGAACATACCATGTTCATGGATTCATAGAAGCAACTTCATTAAAATGTCCATACTACCCAAGCAATCTATACATTTAACGCACTTCCCATTAAAATACCAAGAGCATATTTCACAGACCTAGAATGAACTCTCCAAAAATTCATCTGGAATAAAAAAAGAACCCGAATAGCTGCAGTGATCCTGAGAAAGAAGAACAAAGTAGGTGGGATCTCAATACCTGATTTAAGATGTATTAGAAAGCCATGATTCTCAAAACTGCCTGGTACTGGCACAAAAACAGACATATAGATCAATGGAATAGAATAGAGAATCCAGAAATCGACCCGAACCAATATGCTCAATTAATATTTGACAAAGGAGGCAAGAGCATACAATGGAGACAAGACAGTCTCTTCAATAAATGGTGTTGGGAAAATTGGACAGATACATGCAAAAAAATGAAACTAGACCACCAACTTACACCATAAACAAAAATAAACTCAAAATGGATAAAGGACTTAAATGTAAGATGGGAAACCATAAAAATACTAGAGGAATCCAAAGGCAACAAAATTTCATACATATGCTGAAGCAATTTCTTCACCGATACAGCTCCTAGGGCAATGGAAACTAAGGGGAAAATAAACAAATGGGACTACATCAAAATAAAAAACTTCGGCACAGCAAAAGAAACCATCAACAAAACAACGAGAAAGCGCACTGCATGGGAGAACATAATCGCCAATGTTATCACCGATAAGGGTTTAATCTCCAACATTTATAGGGAACTCATACAACTTAACAAAAGGAAGGTAAACAATCCAATCAAAAAACGGGCAAAGTACCTAAATAGACACCTTTCAAAAGAGGACATTCAGAAAGCCAAGAGACATATGAAAACATGCTCAAAGTCACTAATCATCCGAGAGATGAAAATCAAAACAGCAATGAGGTATCATCTCACACCTGTCAGAATGGCTATCATCAACAAATCAACAAACGACAAGTGCTGGAGAGGATGTGGAGAAAAGGGAACACTAGTGTTCTGCTGGGGAGAATGCAGACTGGTGCAGCCACTATGGAAGACAGTATAGAGTTTCCTTAAAAAACTAAAAATGGAACTCCCATTTGACCCTGTGATCCCACTTCTAGGAATATATCCCAAGAAACCAGAAACACCAATCAGAAAGGATATATGCACTCCTATGTTCATAGCAGCACAATTCACCATAGCTAAGATCTGGAAACAGCCTAAGTGCCCATCAGCTGATGATTAGAAAACTGTGGTACATCTACACGATGGAATACTATGCTGCTATAAAAAAGAAGGAATTCTTACCATTTTCCACAGCATGGATGGAACTGGAGAGCACTATGCTAAGTGAAATAAACCAGTCACTGAAGGAAAAATACCACATGATCTCACTCATTTATGGATAATAAAGACCATTATAAACTGATGAACAAAAATAGATACAGAGGCAGAGCTGCCTCGAACAGACTGTCAAACTACAGCAGGAAGGCTGGGGAGGGTTGGGGGGGGTGAGAGATCAACCAAAGGACTGTATGCATTCATATAAGCATAACCAATGGACATAAGACACTGGGGGTAGGGGGAATGTCGGGGGGGGGAAGGAGACATGTAATACTCTTTGTAATACTTTAAGCAATAAAACAAAATTTTAAAAAAATAGGATGATAAATTTTACAGTATGCATATTTTAAAATAAAATTTAAAAAATATTTTAAAAAATTTGCTGAGCTGCACGATTATGATTTATGCACTTTTCAGTATGTTTTATGTTTTCCATATGTAAAAAAAGTGTCAAGAGTCTAATTTAACACTTTCTCAACAAAAAAATTAATTTCTGCAATACCAATGTGGAAGAGGAGGCACACACAACTCAGTCAGAGGGTAGGGGTTAAAATTTCCTAGACAAGACACAAAAGGCATTAATAATCAAAATTAAAACTTAATGCATCAAAAATGCATTAAGAAAGGTAAAACAGCCTGGGGGGAGATTCCTAATACATACAAGGGACAAAGGACTTGCATCCAAAATATATAATGAATTCTTACATATAAATAATAAGTAAATAATAAAATTTTAAAATAGGCAAAAGACTTGAACATTTCTTTCACAAAAGAAATGACCAATAAATATATGAAATGTGTTCAACATCAGTAATTATCAGGATAATTGCAAATTAGTCACAATAAAATACTATAACATACTCACCAGCATGTCTAATATGAAAAAGATTGATAATACCAAATGTTGGCAAGAATTCATAGTAACCAGAACACTCACAATTGCTGATGAGAGAGTAAAATTATACAACCACTTTGGAAAACAGTTGGGCAGTCTCTTATAAATTCAAACATACATTTTACATATGACCCAGCAATTCCACTCCCTAGGTATTTACCAAGAGAAATGAAAATACATTTCCCCCACCAATACACACAGATGTATAAATGAATGTTCATCTTAGTCAAAAACTGGAAACAACACAAATGTTCACCAACAGGAAAATGGATAAACTGTGTTATATTTATACAATGGAACACTGAACTGCACTTAAAAAAAGAATTACTGATACATATAGCAACATGGGTGAATATCAAAGACACTAGGGGCCCAGTGCATGAATTCGTGCACCTTGAAAGGAACTGTGGGCCATGAAGGTGTGGTGGGCACAGGGGTGGGTCTTGGCCCATCCTCCACGCCCCTGCCCGGCCCCTCCTACCATGGCCCCTGGTCCCCTCTCTGCCGGCAGCTTTGCTCTGCCGCCGCCACCGCTCCCACATGCTGATGGCACGGGCCAATTGGGGCCAGCGCCAGGAGCGGGTGCAAGCGGCGGCTGCTGCCCTGATGGCCCCTCAGGAGCAGGGTGAGGTAGAGAAGCCCTGAGGGGCTATTGGAGCCAGCAGCTTCTGCTTGCACCCACTGAAGGAGCTGAGCAATTGGGGCTGGTGCCAGACACCAGCAGCGGGGGGTAGCAGGGCCAGCTCCAGCAGCAGGTGTGAGCGCCAGGCGGGACCTTGGCACATGGGAGCAAAGAATTTTCAGTAACCACTAGAGGCTTGCCCCAATGATAGCAACTGGCACCCGCCTTGGTCTGGCACCCCCGCTCACCTGCTCCACTGTCCCGCCGGAGCCAACACCCGCCATGTTCCACACTTTGCCGCCTGCTGCTGACGCCTGCCATGTTTCACGCGTGCTCCCTTGTGGTCAGCACACATCATAGCAACTGGTTGTTCGGTTGTTCCACTGTTCAGTCTATTTGCATATTAGGGTTTTATATATATAGACTAGGGGCCCGGTGCACAAAATTTGTGCACTGGGGGGTCCTCAGGCCAGCCTGCCCCCTCTCACATACTGGGAGCCCTCAGGGGATGTCCTATTGACAGCTTAGGCCCACTCCCTGCTCCCCTTGGGAAGCAGGCCTAAGCCGCAGTCTGGCCTCCCTTTGTGGGAAGCGACCAGGCTGATCAGGGGAAACCACCAGCCCCATCACCCCACTGCTGCAGCCACTGCCAGTCACCGCAGCCACCAAGGTGTTTTCATCAACACGGACTCCAGTCCCTTCACCATGAAAAAATGACAACTTTCTTTAGGCATTTTCAAGATGTGTCTTTCATAGGATATGACATTTCTTTATTATTTTTTTTATCCTCAGCTGAGGATATATTTCCATTGATTTTTAGAGAATGTGGAAGAGAAAGGGAAAGACAGAGAGAAACATCAAAGTGAGAGGAACACTTTGATTGGTTGCCTCCTGCATGAGCCCTGACCTAGGTCCCGGCCAGGGAGGAGCCTGCAACCTAGGTACATGCCCTTCGTCAGAATTGAACCCGGACCCTGTGGTCGGCAAGCCAAGGCATTATCCACCAAGCAAAACCAGCTAGGGCAGGATATGACATTTCTTAGCCCTCCAGGAGCGGACCTTCGTTTTTTTCTCCAGGAGTGTGGTGAAAACCCTAGATCACCTCTTTGGATTTCTTGGATTCTTATTACCCAAATTACTAAGAATATTACCAGTGGCATACAAGGAGCTTAGCCAATGAGTGGTCAGAAAAGGTGTTTCCTCTGTAGTTCATTCCCCTCACTGGCTCCGCCCCTGCCCAGACCTGTAGCCTCTGGCCAAGGGTGCAGGACTGGGCAGGGGACCCCCAGACCCTTGCGATCGCTAGCTCCGCCCCTGCCCAGGCCCCTGCCAACGCCTGCCCTGCCCAGGCCTGCAGCTTCTGGCCGAGGCTGCAGGCCTGGGCAGGGGACCCTCAGGCCCCTCTGATCACCGGCTCCACCCCTGCCCCACTGCAGCCTCTGGCCAAGGCTGCAGGCTTGGGCAGGGGACCCCCAGGCCCCTGTGATCGCTGGCTCCGCCCCTGCACCCACCGATCGTCTGCTCCTCCCATCTTCCCCCCCCACCTCCCCGCCACCGGCCTGGCCAGAAGGCCTGTACACTTCAGTGGCTGAGGGGACTGGGCACCACCATCTTGTGGCTATGGGCGCAGCTATCTTGTGATGGAGTGACAGAGTGATGACTAATTTGCATATTACTCTTTTATTAGATACGACTAGAGGCCCGGTGCAAGAAATTCGTGCATGGGGGGAGGGTCCCCTCAGCCCAGCCTGCACCCTCTCCAATCCGGGACCCCTCGGAGGATATCTGACTGCCGGTTTAGGCCCAATCCCGGGGATCAGGCCTAAACCGGCAGTTGGACATCCCTTTCACAATCCTGGACCACTGGCTCCTAATCGCTCACCTGCCTGCCTGCCTGGTCGCCCCCAACTGCCCCCTCCCTGGCAGCCTGGTCACACCTAATTACCTCCCCACCCCCGCCACTGGCCTGGTTGCCCTCAACTGCCCCCCTCTGCTGGCCTGGTCACCCCTAACTGCCACCCTGGCCAACCTGGTCAGCCCCAACTGCCCCTTCCCTGCCGGGCTAATCACCCCTCACTGCCCCCCTGCCAGCCTAATTCCCCCCAATCTGCCCCTCCTGACAGCCTGGTCACCCTCAACTGCACCCCTCCGCTCGTCTGGTTTCCCCTAACTGCCCCCACTGCCAGCCTGGTCGCCTCTTACTGCCCCCCCCCCCCGCCAGCCTTGTCACACCCACATGCCCCCCTCTGCCAGTCTGGTCGCCATTAACTGCTCCCTGTGCCGGCCTGGTCATCCCCAACTCTGCCCCTGCTAGCCTGGTTGCCCCTCACACCCCCCACCAGCCTGGTCGCCCCACACAGCCTGCTGTTCAGTTGTTTGATTGTCCCTCACTAACCCTCCTGCCGGCCTGATCGTAGGCAGCCATTTGTGAGGGCATGAGGGTTGATTTGTATATCCTTTATTATATAGGATTGTAAACCTAATGCAAATAAGCTTGATAAGTTAAAAGAAATGGACAAATTTATTTGAAAGGAAAATATTACCAAGGTTCTCTCTAAAGAAATATATAATCTGAATAGTTCCACATCTATTAAAAAAATTGAGTTTATATTTAAAAACCAACAAAAAAAACCCAGGCCCAGATTACTTCACTGTCACATTCTAGCAAACATTTAAGAACAAAATAATATCCATTCTATACAAAATCTTCCAAAAACTAGGACAGGAAATAGTTCCTAATTTGTTTGAGGCCAGCATAACCCTGATACGCAAAGTAGACAAAAGTAACACAAAAAATAAAAACTATAAACCAACAACTTTCATGAACACAAATGCAAAATCCTTAACAAAATATAGCAAATGGAATCCAGCCATATATAAAAAGATTAATATATTGTGACCGTGTGAGATTTATCCCAGGAATGCAAGGTTGATACAACATTCCAAAATTCAATGTAATCCACCATATTGATAGATAAAATTATGGGTTATGGAAGCCAGAAATTAAGGGAAGATTAAGAGCATGTTGTTATATCCTCGATATTTTAGGGGTTTGTGTCACCACCATGCACAACTCCAAAGCATCATTTTTATTGCAGTCATTGTATTCTACATGAATGATACCCCTGCCACAGTGCAATACAGTAATATTGCAAATGTATTAAATGGTTGCCCAAAAGGCAGTGCAACCTTGAGCTGGGCTAACATAAATAAAAGGTGTAGATGAAGAGATTTTATCTTTCAGACATTCCATATGGCCCTGTTCACACCACACCATAAATACTCTATTTAGTCCTGAATTCTATACTTCCTAGGGTACCAACACATTTCACCAGAAAACCAATGCAATAATAGTGAAGTGTTCTAAACATCTCACGTGAAGAGTTTTAAAAAAACTGTAAATGTTTAACCTTCAAAAGAAAGGATCTAGGAAGTACATACTGAACTTTAATTATTTGCTTATACTCTAGAGCAGGGGTCCTCAAACTACGGCCCAAGGGCCACATGCAAATACAAATATTGTATTTGTTCCCATTTTGTTTTTTTACTTCAAAATAAAATATGTGCAGTGTGCATAGGAATTTGTTCATAGTTTTTTTTTTAAACTATAGTCTGGTGCTCCAATGGTCTGAGGGACAGTGAACTGGCCCCCTGTTTAAAAAGTTTGAGGACCCCTGCTCTAGAGGCCCAGTGCACGGATTGGTCCAGGGCGTGTCTCGCCCATCTCGCCCAGTCCCAATCAGGGCCGGCTGGCTGGGGAGGGACCGCAGGAGGTTGACCAACCCGGGAGGGACTACGGGAGGGCTCCAGGATGTTTCTGGCCTGTCTCACCCAGTCCCGATTGGCCAGACCCCAGCAGCAAGCTAACCTACCAGTCAGAGTGTCTGCCCCCTGGTGGTCAGTGTGCGTCACAGTGACTGGTCGACCAGTCAAATGAACAAAAGGACACTTAGCATATTAGCTTTTATTATATAGGATACCCTGAAGACTGTCAATCCCCTGAGGGCAGAATTGATACCCTATTAATCTTTGTATTCCAAACACCTATCACTGATCCTGGAATCTGTTAAAAAGTACTCATAGTTATGAGGGGTTCAAGAACAGGAAATTCTAAACTGTAATAACAGAAATAAGAAAGCAGTTGCTCTGTAGTGAAGAAGGGAGAAAGAACTGATTAGAAGGGACAGGACAGCACTATTAAATTTTATAGCATGGCTTGTGTCCCTTTTCCTCATACCTATAAACTTTATATATTATTAACCGGGATTGGGCATGGGCCAATTCTCAATTGTATACTAATTACAGATCTTAGTCTGGGAATCAATGAAACCTCTGGGTTTGACTCTGGAGGAAGTGTGGAAAGAACAATGGAGAGATAATCACAATACCCACTACCCCCACTTAACTAGCCAAATTACCCTGGTGATTAAATGAAGTAACACATATCATAGGAAGATGATTTCTCATGCCCAGAGATAGTATAAAAATATTAGCAATTACGTTAAATACTAGAGGCCCAGCGCACAAAATTCGTGCGTGGGTACGGTCCCTAGGCCAGGCCTGCGATCAGGGCCATCTTCCCCAGCCCTGCCCCCCACCACCACCCACACCCAGTTCCCCTTTTGCCATCAGGTGACGGATGCCTGACGGCCGGGGGAAGGGACCAAGAGGTCGGCCGATCATGTCTGCTCACTGGCCCCACCCTTGCCGCAGGTCACCCTCTGTGTGTGGGGCGACTGGCAGGAAAGGGGCCTTGGCCTGACGTCGCCTGCGTCCCCTGCCACCCACCCCCGGTTCCCCATTCACCATCAGGCAATCAGAGCCTTCTGGCCAGGAAAGGGACCAAGAGGTGGTCAATGCGCCTAATAGTGACTCGTCCAGCGTTCGTTCTGGTCATTCCACCATTAGGGTCAATATGCATATTACCCTTTTATTATATAGGATTGGCAGAATTACATCTATATAACAAATAATCTGCCGAAACCGGTTTGGCTCAGTGGATAGAGCGTCGGCCTGTGGACTGAAAGGTCCCTGGTTCGATTCCGGTCAAGGGCATGTACCTGGGTTGCGGGCATATCCCCAGTAGGAGATGTGCAGGAGGCAGCTGATCGATGTTTCTCTCTCATCGATGTTTCTAACTCTCTATCTCTCTCCCTTCCTCTCTGTAAAAAATCAATAAAATATATTTTAAAAAAAATAATCTAAATTACAGAAGTACTGCTCTTTCAGTGAAAGATATAATCCTGGAAAACTCTTTGAAAATAAATTCCTGAAAAGCAATCAGATTTTCCAAAAATTTAAATTATAATTTCAAAGAGTAACAGAAATGCCCCAAGTAAACTAAACAATTTAATGATAAATTAACTTTCAAACGCTTAGCAGACTATAGGAAAACACATGTTGCAAAGGAAGTACAGCCTGGTGAAATAAAAAGTTGAGGCATAGGAAAATATCCAATATACGTAGTAACCTACAACCGGATGCAAACCCTCCTAAGGCTATAGGTTAACAAATGAAGGTACCCTGTTCCTCTAAATAAAATATATATTATATTCCTATCAGATTATAAAATGCACTTCATTACAGTATAGGTCAGCGGTTCTCAACCTGTGGGTCAAGACCCCTTTGGGGGTGGAACGACCCTTTCACAGGGGTCTCCTAAGACCATTGGAAAACACATATATAATTACATATTGTTTTTGTGATTAATCACTATGTTTTAATTATGTTCAATTTCTAACAATGAAAATACATCCTGCATATCAGATATTTACATTACAATTCATAACAGTAGCAAAATTACAATTATGAAGTAGCAATGAAAATAATTTTATGGTTGGAGGTCACCACAACATAAGGAACTGTATTAAAGGGTCACGGCATTAGGAAGGTTAAGAACCACTGGTATAGGACCTTACCAAGTTAGGCTTCCCAGACTCAATTTTTGTAAAACTGCACATTTACTTAACATATATATATGAGATTATTGAGGCCTGATACGTATTTATGGGAATTTTAGAGTGGTTTTTTCACAAGTGGGAAATTAGTACACATCCTATCTAATAAAAGAGAAACATGGTAATTAGCGTATGACCGCTACCCTTCCCATTGGTTAATCAGGGCAATATGCAAATTAACTTCCAGCCAAGATGACGGCCCGCAGCCAGGCAGCTTGAAACTAACATGAGGCTTGCTTGCTTCAGTGACGGAGGACTCCAACGTTCCCCACCTGCCGCTGCAGGCCTCTGAGCTGCAACTCTAAGCAACTATGTAACAAATATAGAAGCTAAACAAAACCCCAGAAACCTGCTTTAGTCCGCCGGGCTTCAGCCAGCAGGATTGCAACATTGTAAGCAAAGGCCAGAAACCTACTTGAAGCAGTGGAGGCGTAAGAGCTGGAGCCAAGCCTCAGAGCTAAAGCTGGCCCAGAATAAAAAAAAGAAAAAAGAAAAAAAGGAGCGGTTGGGAGCTTCAGTCACCCCCAGCCTGAAAACAGCCCTCAGCCCCTCACCCAGACTGGCCAGGCACCCCAGTGGGAACCCCCACCCTGAAGGATGTGTGACCAGCTGCAAACAGCCATCATCCCCTCACCCAGTCTGGCCAGGTACCCCAGTGGGGACCCCCACCCTGAAGGATGTGTGACCAGCTGCAAACAGCCATCATCCCCTCACCCAGGCTGGCCAGGCACCCCAGTGGGGACCCCCACCCTGATCCAGGACACCCTTCAGGGCAAACCAGCCGGCACCCACCCGGGCACCAGGCCTCTACCCTATATAGTAAAAGGGTAATATGCCTCCTAACACCGGGATCAGCGGAGCTGCGAGGCCTCCCAGCACCGGGATCAGCATGACAGGGGGCAGCACCCAAACCCCCTGATCGCCCTGTGGCTCTGTGTGTGACAGGGGGCGGGGCCACAACCTCCCTATCCACCCTGCTCTGTTCGTGACAGGGGAAGGCGCCCCAACCCCCTGATCAGCCCTGCTCTGTGCCTGATGGGGGGAGCTCCCCAACTCCCTGATCGCCCTGCGGCTCTGTGTGTGACAGGGTGCGGCACCCCAACCCCCTGATCGGCCCTGCTCTGTGTGTGACAGGGTGCAGCGCCCCAACCCCCCCACACACACACACGGGCCCTGCTCTGTGTGTGACGGGGTAGAGCCATAACCCCCCCATCAGCCCTGCCCTGAGTGTGACAGTGGCGGTGCCCCAACCCCCTGATCGGCCCTGCTCTGTGCATAACAGGGGGCAGCGCCCCAACCCCCTGATTGGCCCTGCTCTGTGCGTGACAGGGTACAGAGCCCCAACCCCCCAGATGGGCCCTGCTCTGTGAGTGACAGGGGGCAGTGCCCCAACCCCCTGATTGGCCCTGCTCTGTGCGTGACAGGGGGTGGCGCCGCAACCTCCCCATCGACCCTGCTTTGAGTGTGACAGCGGGCGGTGCCCCAACCCCCCCCAATCGCCCTACCCTGAGCGTGACTGAGGGTGGCATCGCAACCTCCCAATCCGCCCTGCTCTGTGCATGACAGGGGAAGGCACCCCAACTCCCCAATCGGCCCTGCTCTGAGCCCGACCAGGGGCTGCACCGATTGGGCCTGCCCTTTGCCACCCAGGAGCAGGCCTAAGCCAGCAGGTCGTTATCTCCCAAGGGGTCCCAGACTGCGAGAGGGCACAGGCCGGGCTGAGGGACCCCCCTTCCCCCCCCAGAGTGCACAAATTTTTGTGCACCGGGCCTCTAGTTATATAATAAAACTCATTTAAACAAAGTTACAGGTAAAATCAACCTTCCAATACCTAACAATTCCATAAAATAAAAACTAGCTATTCCAAAACCGGTTTGGCTCAGTGGATGGAGCGTCGGCCTGCGGACTGAAGGGTCCCAGGTTCGATTCTGGTCAAGGGCATGTACCTGGGTTGCGGGCACATCTCCAGTGGGGGATGTGCAGGAGGCAGCTGATCGATGTTTCTCTCTCATCGATGTTTCTGACTCTCTATCTCTCTCCCTTCCTCTCTGTAAAAAAATCAATAAAATATATTAAAAAAAAAACTAGCTATGGAAAAACCCAATTATAGTACTTTTTCAACAATCATATTTTAAGAAGCTCTAATTCATATAGAAAAAAAGAAATAAGAGAAATCTGCAAATATACAATAAAATTGTATACAGACCTTTTTTCAGGTGGGGTTTTTGAGATTCAGCAGATGCAGGAAACTGAGTTCTCTAAAATGAAAGAGGTCTATGTTAAAGCACTATCCTAAATCTTGCAAACTTAAAGAAGCATTCAAATAACAACCAGTAGCTTTCCAATTAATCCATTAACTGCATACAAAGGATTGTTCTGAACATAGTTTAAAAAACAAATATCAAGCAAACTATTAGTAATGTAAAATGCATATTGATAATATAAAAATACTTGTGTATTTATCATGTATAATTATATACAGGATAAAATGTGCACAAATAAATGTACTAAGTTCTTAGACACTACATATTAATATTATACGTAATGCTATACTTCTCAGCAACCAAACCAAAAAAGTGATAACTTAAATAAAAGAGAGCTTATGAGTAAGAGCAGCAGCATTTGGAGCAGATATGAATAAACCGTCTCAGAAGCTTCATAGGAGGGAAAGCAGTGACAAGGAAATTCTCATTTTTGCACAATACTGGATGAATGGCTTCTACAGGGAGCCAGACTTCTGATATCCTATATAATAAAGAGCTAATATGCAAATGGTTGTCACACCCTCACTCCATCAAGCCATAAGGGCTCAGACACTCAACACTGGGGAGAGAGGAATGGGGACCAGCCAGGCACAAATGAGCTCGCAAGAGAGGAATGGGGACCAGCCAGGCACAAATGAGCTCCTGAGAGAGGAATGGGGACCAGCCAGGAACAAATGAACTCACGAGAGAGGAATGGGGACCAGCCAGGCACAAATGAGCTCACAAGAGAAGAATGGGGACCAGCCAGTCTGCGGCCTGGGAGAGGGACAAGCCACCCGCCCCGCGGTCCCAGGCACCAGCGGCTACACCTGTGCTTGCAGCCTGAGAGAGGGACAAGCCACCCGCCACATGGTCCCAGGTGCCAGCAGCTGTGCCTACACCTGCAGCCTGGGAGAGGGACAATCCTCATGCCCCACAATCCCCACGGTCCCAGGTGCCAGTACTGCATCTGCACCTGCAGCCTGGGAGATGGATAAGCCATCTGCCCCGTGGTCCCGGGCATCAGCGCCTGCAGCTACGGCCCAGGAGAGGGTCAAGCCACCCGCCCTGTGGTCCCGGGCACCAGCGCCTGCAGCTGTGGCCCGAGAGAGGGACAAGCCACCCGCTCCGCGGTCCCGCGTGTCTGCGGCTGCGGTCCAGGTGAAGCCACCCGCCCACAATCCCCTGTGACTGCAGCCAGCCCGGGGGAAGCCGGCCCGGGTCCTGGGTATCTGCAGCTGGCCAGAGGGAGAGAAGCCCAGGTCCTGGGTGCCTGCAACCGGCCAGAGGAGGGAATCCTGGGTCCCGGGAGCAGGAAGAGGCAGAGGCGGTTAGGGGCAATCAGGCCAGCAGGAGAGCAGTTAGGGGCAATCAGGCCAGTAGGGGAGCAGTTAGGGGTGATCAGGCAGACAGACAGAGGTGGTTAGGGGTCATGAGGCAGGGAGAGGTGGTTAGAGGCAATCAGGCAGGCAGGCAGGCAGGTGACCAGTTAGGAGCCAGCGGTCCCGGATTACAAAAGGCAGTCGGACATCCCCAAGGGGTCCCGATTGAAGGTGTAGGCCAGGCTGAGAGACCTCCTCACCCCACACACAAATTTCATGCACCGGGCCTCTAAAAGACATTTTTTTTTTTTTTTCAGAGATGGCGCACCCCCACCAAAAAGCACAGGAAGCTGCTTCCAAGCTTAAAAAGTAAGAAGCCTTGGGAACTTGTGCTGATGATTGGAACAAGCATTAAGTGCTGCAAGTGCAACTCAGGTTCCAGCCCTAAAATCCTGGAAGGAGTTAATTCAGGCCTGCTGATGCTGCCATTTATCTTGATCTTCTAGAAACTGAGAGCAAAAAATTTCAGAAATGTCTCCATGGAGACAAAAATCTGTTCATGTTGCCCATGACTTATTCAGAGACTCTCCTCATATAGTATAATGTTCAATCCACGTTTTTCAAGAACTGTTTACATGAAGTATTCAATGGCTTGGAGTCAAAGATGGAAGACTCTGGAAAACAGATACTTGAGTCAATTTTCCACCTGATGAAAAGTGGAGCACTGGTATTGACTACAAATTTTGACAATCTCCTGGAACTGTATGCAGCAGACCAAAGAAAACAACTTGAATCCTTGACCGTACTGGTGCAAAAAAGGCTCTAGAGTGGACTCAAGAGAATTGGAAGCTGAGCATGTTATACCAACCCCAGTGGCACTGTCCTTTAATGAGCAGTGTATCAGAATGTGCTCAGGGACAATGAAGTTACAAGAAACTCAGAAACTCTATGAAAACAAGTCATTTCTTTTCCTGGATTGTGACTGGACTATGGGTGATATCACTTTCTAAGCCCTTTTTGCTGGAGGATGTCAAGCATAAATCTGACTTAGAACATTTCATACTGGTTTGAAAAGGAGATGTAGATAAGTTCAAGAAGCTTCAAGAAAACATGCTGGACAAAGGGATTAAGATCATCTATGGAAATGAATATGCTGATCTTCCAGAATATTTAAAGTAACTGGCCAGTGAGATGTCCATGAAGGGTAGATCAGAGATGGTGAGAAAGGGTTCACTTGCAGCACTCAGTGAAATGAGAGTGGCAGTACATGAGAGGACTACAGAAATCACCACCATGAGACCAAGCTCTAAGGCCCTATCATGGACAGCATTTAACAGTAAACTTACAAGAACTCAACACAGATCCTAGGAAGAACCAACCAGAAGTTGAAGGTTGGAGGTATGGGAGGGGAGAGGCGCATTCCAACTTAATCCTTCATGCTGGCTACTTCTTGGCCTGTTCCAGTTCAAGAATAATGAACTGACAACAGAACCCAGATGCAACTCCCCACCTCACTCCTAGGCTAGACATGCCTGTGTCCACACAGCAGATCAGTGTGATATCCACTGACCGACAGCATGAAAGACTTGGGGTCTAGATACCATGGAATTGCCATAGCCCTTGTTGCAGTCTTGTACTCTACACTTGGTTTTTCAATGAAGCTTAATGGCTTTTTTAAATAAAGACTTGAAACTCTAGTTTTCTACATCTTTTAGAGTGTACAGTACTTTACATAACTAAGTTCTATTAAAAGCTTTTGCCTATAAAATTTTTAAAAATTTTAAAAGGAAGCTTATGAGGTCATCTACACAGAAATTGTCTAGCACTCAATACTAGGAGGGAGTTCTTTTTAAGTAACACATCATATTAAATAATATAATAGATAATATCTTACATTATAACTGCAAAAAACCTTAAAGTGGATTTTCCCACCTCCTATGTTTTATATGATATGATATATGATATGAGCAAAAATAATGGCTGAAAATTTCCATAGGTAATGAGACACGAATCTTCAGATTCTGGATCCTCAATCAATCCTGACCAGGTTAAATGAAAATAAAGCGACATTTAGATGTATCACAGGGACCTGCACCAAAGACAATAAGAAGTTCTTAAAAGCAACTAAGAAGCACTGGCAGGTGTGGCTCAGCTGATTTGGCATCATCCCATGCACTGAAAGGTTGCAGGTTGGATTCCTAATCACAGCACATGCCCAAGTTTCAGGCTCAATCCCTGGTAGGGGGCGTGCAGGAGATAGTCAATCAATGTTCTGCTCTCATATCAATGTTTCTCCTTCTCCCTCTCCCTTCCCCTCTCTCTAAAAGTCAACAAAAATATTAAAAAAATAGCCCTAACTGGTTTGGCTCAGAGGATGGAGCGTTGGCCTGCGGACTGAAGGGTCCCAGGTTCGATTCCAGTCAGGGGCATGTACCTTGGTTGCAGGCACATACCCAGTAGGGGATGTTCAGGAAGCAGCTGATCAATGTTTCTCTCTCATAGATGTTTCTAGCTCTCTATCCCTCTCCCTTCCTCTCTGTAAAAAATCAATAAAATATTTTTTTAAATATATTAAAAAATAAATAAAATACAACCAAAGAAAAACTTATCACCACATTACCTAAAAAGAAAGGATAATTAGATTGACAGCTAACTTCTCAATAATTAAAAATGGAAGACAGTATCACATTAAGACATTATAAGAATAACTACCAAGTATCCAGTACTAAGTAAAATAAATGCTAATCTAGATACAAAGTCAGCAAAAACTATGGCCTAAGGTCAAATCCAGCCTATTTTCAGAGAGTGGAAGAGACAGGGAAAGACAGAGAGAAATATCAATATGAGAGAAACACATCAATTGATTGCCTCCTGCACAAGCCTCAACCAGGGCTCTGGCCAGGGAGGAGCCTGCAACCGAGGTATGTATCCTTGACAGGAATTGAACCTGGGACCCTTCAGTCCATAAGCCAATGCTCTATCCATTGAGCCAAACTGGCTAGGGCTCCAGCCTGTTTTTATAAAGCCCACAAACCAGCTGAGTGGTTTTTACACTTTCTAATGGTTAAAAATAATAATATTTTATAACACATGAAAATTACATAAAATGAGAGTCCGAAGATGGCGGCGATATAGGCAGACCCGTCCCAGGTCGTGTCCCGGAGCAAATGGAGTGAGCAGCTGAAACTAATAACACCCACCCCGAATTGGCGAAATTACTCAACTGATGAGACGGTTTGCAGCCGGGAAGGGCAGAACTCCCCTGAAAAGGTAAAAAAAAACAAACAGGGATTTGGGCAGGAAAGTTTGCCAGACCTCTGAGCCCAGAGGGTCAGAGGGAGACCACGTGGCAGACAGCCGCGTCCCTTGGGACAGGCACAGCCCCTGACTAGGGAAAGGAGATCCGAGGGATTCCTGGCGCCAGGGGATTTGAGATCTGGGTTCTGTGATCACGGAGGACTGAGCCTAAAGGGGGCAGCCTGAAGAGCTGACCAGACCATGCAGTGCCGGTAAGAGAAGAGCTTACAGAAACTCAGCCTTCCCTGTTTCCGCGGCCGGCGTTTGTTTGTTTTCACTGAATCCTGTTCATAAGACAGTTCAGATACAGACACTCACCTGTACTGAAGAGAGGGAGAAGGTGCGGACAAGTGGAATATGGGGAGAGACTGAAGGGGGTGGGGGGGCCTGGAGAGGTGGCAGTGAATTGAGTGCTGAGACACCCCTGGGCCCAGGATCGGGGCAGCCATTCTCTCTGGAGGATGGGACTCCTCCACCTAGCCCCCAGGCAAGGAACACAGCCACACACAGATTCCACCCTGAACGAGATCAAGGATTAAAATAATCTGATCACTCCTTGGGAGTTAACAGGGTCTGGCCTATAGAGGGATTTTCAATCCCAACAACAACACAGAGCAGGTAACGATTAAGCAACCAGCTCTGGGCAGTGGACTTCCCCAAACCAGTTTTAAATGCAATAGAGATGATAAACCCAAGATACTGGACTGAGAGGCCCTATAGCCTCAGAGGCCAACCCAAAAACATTGCCACCCAGAGGCTGAGCCACAAACTGACTCTTAGCTAAAAACAAATTAAGGCAGTCTGGGACACAAATACGGCCTGCTTTAAAATCAGGACTGTGGTTTACAACACGGAGGAACAGTGTAACACAGGGAAATTCAACACTCTCCTGAATACCTGGCAGGACTAAGGTGAGCCAGATTGATGAGTAGAAGAACCAAAGGACCTTCACTACTGCAAATTTCTTTTTTTCTTTTTTCTTTTTTCACCTTTTAACTAAGAAACCATTTTTTTTTTCTTCTTTTTCCATCACCTGATTTTTACCCTTTTACTACATTTTTATTTTTAACCAGTATTATTACTGCTACCATTTTACCATTTTTTAAAGTGCCATTTTTATTTTCTCTTTACTTTATTTTGGGATGAGTGTTTGCCATTCTATTTTCATCGTTCCTTTAGCATCAATTTTCCATACCTCAATTTTACCTAAATCCTAAAACCCTCTCCCTCACGTTTCCCCTTTTGTTGTCCTGTTTCTCTTACCCTATTCCTGCTTTAGATTTTCCCTATTCCTTCTGTTTACCTCCTGTCAAAATTTCACCCTACTTATATATCCTATTTCCAATCCACTGCTCTAAATCCTTATACACATATCCCTTATCTTTCTTCACTATCCAAAATTTTTTTCTTCTTTTATCTTCCTATTGTTTTGTTGCTGTTTGCTTGATTGTTGAGTATATTGTTTTTTGTTGTTGTTTGTTTGTGTTTTGTGTGTGTGTGTGTGTGTGTGTGTGTGTGCTTTTTAGGACTGGTTGTGAGGCTGTTTTTCTTTTTCTTTTTTTCTGCTGGTTTTTCCCCTCCCTCCATCCCCCCGCCCCCACCACCCCCCCACTCCACCCCCCGGTTATTATTGTGCTTCTGTTTTCCCTTGCCTCTCTTGATATTATTGGTTGTTTCTAGTTTGCATTCATCTCCAGGGAGCTGTTGCTGGAATTTGTTGGGATTAGTGGCGGTTCTATAGTAGTTTTCTCCTCATATACATAGTCTCTTCCCCTCTTCTACTTCATTCTCTCTTTTCGCTCTTTTTTTTTTCTTCTCTTTTTTTCTCTCTTTTCTTTCCCTCTCCTTTTTCACCAATTTCAATTTTGCACTCCTTTTTTCCCCCCTACTTTTGTTTTTTCTCTTTTATCTTTTTCTCTTCTTTCTTCCTTATCCCCTAATTCTCTTAATTCTGGTGGTCACCTTTATTTGGGGGTTATGAATATCGTGAATATATTTGTGTTTAGTGCCTGGTACGTAGTGCCTTGTTGTGTTGTATTTTGTGCCTTTAAATCAACGCAGCAGATCCAAGCAACAGCAGCCTCCTGAGCACCACACCCTCTGTCTGAAGAACAGCAGCTGTACATGAAGCCTCCCTCCACCAGCCAGAAGAGCCTCTGCAGCTGTGAACAGCACCCACCAGAGGAGCTGCTGCCAACTGAGGAGGAGCTGCTACCGCAACCGCCCGAGGAGCAACCACAGCCCAAGGAACCACTGCCACCCAGGGAGCAGCCACTGAACGATTCAACGTCTAGATATGTCAGTAAGATCAAACATGGGTAGACAAAGAAACCCCCAAAGGAAAGAAAAGGATAACTATCCAGGAAAGAAGCTAAGTAATACAGAGGCATGCAACATGACAGAAAAAGAATTCAGAATAAGGGTCCTAGAGTGCATAAACCGGATGGAGGGAAAAGTCTACAACTTCTGCAAGAAGCAAGAAGAAACAGATGAAAAAGTCAAATACCTATGCAGGAAGAAAGAAGAAACAGATGAAAAAATCAATAACATATGCAAGAAGCTATAAGAAGCAGATGAAAAAACCAACAACTTAAGTAAGACCCAAGAAGAAATGAAGAGTGATATAGCTGCAATAAAAAACACCATTGAAAGTATCAACAGTAGACTAGGAGAAGCGGAGGACCGAATTAGTGAATTAGAAGACAAGGAAGCAAAACACACCCAAAATGTACTGCAATTGGAGAAAAAAATTCAAAGACAGGAGGAGAGCCTAAGGGAGCTTTGGGACAACATGAAACGAAAGAACATACGAATAATAGGGGTGCCAGAACAACAGAAAGATGCACAAGGATTAGATAACCTATTCGAAGAAATAATATCAGAAAACTTCCCTGAGGTGGGGAAGAAAAAAGTCACACAATCCCAAAGAGTCCCAAACAAGATGAACCCGAAAAGACCCACACCAAGACACATCATAATTACCATGGCAAATGTTCAGGACAAAGAGAGAATCTTCCAGGCTGCAAGAGAGAGACGGAAAGTTACATACAAGGGATCTCCCATTAGATTATCAAATGATTTCTCAACAGAAACACACCAGGCCAGAAAAGAATGGACAGAAATTTACAAAGTGATGCAAAGGACTGAATCCAAGAATACTCTATCCAACAAGGCTATCATTCAAACTTGAAGGAGAAATAAGAAGCTTCACAGACAAAAAAAGGCTAAGGGAGTTTATCACCACCAAGCCAAAACTGCAAGAAATGCTAAAGGGACTGGTGTAAAAAGAAGAAATAAAAAGAAAACACCCAAACACAAAAAGAAATGGCTACAAACAAGTACCTTTCAATAATAACTTTAAACGTAAACGGACTAAATGCTCCAAGCAAAAGACATCAAGTGGCTGAATGGATAAAAAAACATGACCCATAGATCTGCTGTCTCCAAGAAACCCACCTCATTAAAAGGGACTCACACAGACTGAAAGTGAAAGGATGGAAAAATATCTTTCAGGCAAAGGGAAAGGGAAAAAAGCTGGGGTAGCAATACTTATATTGGAGAAAATAGACCTTAAAGTGAAGGCCATAACAAGAGATAAGGAAGGCCACTTCATAATACTAAAGGGATCAATACAACAAGAAGATATAACCCTGGTAAACATATATGCACCCAATGCAGGAGCACCCAAATTCATAAAAAAAACTCCTGGAAGATATCAAAGGAGAGATTGACAACAATACAATCATAGTAGGGGACTTTAATACACCACTGACAGCACTGGATAAGTCCTCTAGACAAACAATCAGCAACGAAACAGCAATCCTAAATGACTCACTAGATCAGATGGACTTAATAGACATCTTCAGAACACTTCACCCCAAAGCCGCGGAATATATATTCTACTCAAGTGCTCATAAGACATATTCAAAAATAGACCACATATTGGGTCACAAGCAAAGTCTCCCCAAATTCAAGAAGACTGAAATCATAAAAAGCACCTTCTCAGACCACGATGGCATAATATTAGAAATAAACTACAATAAAAACAACCCAAAATACTCAAACACCTGGAAGCTGAATAGCATGTTATTAAATACTAGAGTCCCGGTGCACAAAAATTTGTGCACTCGGGGGGGAGGGGGAGTCCCTCAGCGCAGCCTGTGCCCTCTCGCAGTCTGGAACCCCTCGGGAGATAACGACCTGCTGGCTTAGGCCTGCTCCCGGGTGGCAGAGGGCAGGCCCAATCCCTAGGTGCAGCCCCTGGTAGGGCTCACAGCAGGGCTGATTGGGGAGTTGGGGTGCTGCCCCCTGTCATGCACAGAGCAGGGTGGATCAGGAGGTTGCAATGCCACCCTCAGTCACGCTCAGGGTAGGGCCGATTGGGGGGTTGGGGCACTGCCCCCTGTCACACTCAAGGCAGGGTCAATGTGGAGGTTGCGACACCACCCGCTGTCATGCACAGAGCAGGGCGGATCAGTGGGTTGGGGCGCCACACCCTGTCACACTCAGGGCAGGGCTGATGGGGAGGCTATGGCTCTACCCCATTACACACAGAGCAGGGCCCGTGCAGGGCGGTTGGGGTGTCGCTTTCTATCACCCACAGAGCAGGGCCAATCAGGGGGTTGGGGCACCACCACTGTCACACTCAGGGCAGGGCTGATGGGGAGGTTATGGCTCTACCCTGTCACACAGAGAGCAGGGCCCGTGGGGGGGGGGGGGGGTTGGGGCACTGCACCCTGTCACACACAGAGCCGCAGGGCGATCAGGGGGTTGGGGGGCTCCCCCCTACCAGGCACAGAGCAGGGATGATCAGGGGGTTGGGGTGCCTTCCCCTGTCAAGAACAGAGCAGGGCAGATAGGGAGGTTGTGGCCCCGCCCCCTGTCACACACAGGGCCGCAGGGTGATCAGGGGGTTTGGGCGCTGCCCCCTGTCACGCTGATTCTGGTGCCGGGAGGCCTCACGGCTCTGCTGATCCCGGTGCTGGTAGGCAAATTACCCTTTTATTATATAGGATAGAGTCCTGGTGCATAGGTGGGGCTGGCTGGTTTGCCCTGAAGGGTGTCTTGGATCAGGGTGGGAGTTTCCACTGGGGTGCCTGGCCAGCCTAGATGAGGGGATGATGGCTGTTTGCAGCTGGTCACACACCCTTCAGGGTGGGGGTCCCCACTGGGGTGCCTGGACAGTCTGGGTGAGGGGCTGAGGGCTGTTTTCAGGCTGGGACTGAAGCTCCCAACTGCTCCTTTTTTTCTTTTTCTTTTTATTCTGGGCCAGCTTTAGCTCTGAGGCTTAGCTCCAGCTCTTAGGCCTCTGCTGCTGAAAGCAGGTATCTGGTTTGTTTGGGTTCTATAATCGAAACACTGTTTCAACTCCAGCTCTGAGATCCTGGCTGGCTGAAAGCAGGTTTCTGGGGTTTTGTTTAGCTTCTATATTTATAACAATGTTTCAAACTGCAAGCTCAGAGGCCAGCAGCGGCAGGCGGGGAATGTTGGAGTCCTCCGTCACTGAAGCAAGCAAGCCTCATGTTCGCTTCAAGCTGCCTGGCTTCCAGCTGCCATCTTGGCTGGCAGTTAATTTGCATATCGCCCTGATTATCCAATGGGAAGGGTAGTGGAGGTATGGGTAATTACCATGTTTCTCTTTTATTAGATAGGATTGATTGGGTTACCAATGAGATCAAAGAAGAAATTAAAAACATCCTGGAAACTAATGACAATGAAAACACAACAATCCAAAACCTATGGGACATAATGAAAGCAGTCCTGAGAGGGGAGTTTATAGCTCTACCGGCCTATCTCCAAAAACAAGAAAAAATGGTAGCAAATCATCTAACTCTGCAACTCAAAGAATTAGAAAGAAAACAACAAGAAAACCCCAGAGTGAGCAGAAGGAAGAGATGATAAAGACTAGAGCAGACATAAATGACATAGAAACCAAAAAAACAATACAGAAAATCAATGAAACCAAGAGCTGGTTCTTTGAAAGGATAAACAAGATTGACAAACCTCTAGCCAGGCTCACTAAGAAGAAAAGAGAGAGGACCCAAATAAAATCGGAAACAATAGAGGCGAAATAACAACAGACCCCACAGAAATACAAATGATTGTTAAAAAATACTATGGACAGCTCTACTCCAACAAACTAGACAACGTGGCGGAAATGGACAAATTCCTAGAAAAATACAACATTCCAAAACTCAATCAGGAAAAATCTAAAAATCTCAACAGGCCAAGAACTATGGAAGAAATTGAAGCAGTCATCAAAAAGTTTCCAGCAAACAAAAGCCCAGGACCAGACGGCTTCACAGGGGAGTTTTACCAAACGTCTTTCAAGGAAGAACTAAAACCTATCCTCCTCAGACTACTACAAAAAATCCAAGAGGAAGGAACACTTCTAAGCTCATTCTATGAAGCCAACATCACCCTAATACCAAAACGAGGTAAAGACAACACAATGAAAGAGAATTACAGGCCAATATCCCTCATGAACATAGATGCCAAAATCCTCAACAAAATCTTAGCAAATCGGATCCAGCAATACATCAGAAGGATCATACACCATGAGCAAGTAGGATTTATCCCAGGAATGCAAGGATGGCACAATATCCGCAAATCAATAAACGTGATACATCACATAAACAAATTGAAAGAAAACAAGCACATGGTCATATCAATTGAAGCAGAAAAAGCATTTGACAAAATTCAATACCCATTTTTGATAAAAACTCTCAGTAAGGTGGGAGTAGAAGGATCATACCTCAACATAATAAAAGCCATATATGACAGGCCCACAGCCAACATCATACTCAATGGACAAAAACTAACACCACTTCCCCTAAGAACAGGAACAAGACAGGGATGCCCATTCTCACCACTCCTGTTCAACATAGTACTGGAAGTGTTAGCCACTGCAATTAGGCAAGAAGAAGAAATAAAAGGCATCCAAATTGGAAAAGAGGAAGTAAAACTGTCCTTATTTGCAGAGGACATGATATTATACATACAAAACCCTACAGACTCCATCAAAAAGTTATTAGACTTAATACATGAATTTGGCAATGTAGCAGGAGACAAAATTAACCCCAAGAAATCTGAGGCATTTCTATACACGAATAGTGAACTTTCAGAAAGAGAGATTATAAAAACAATCCCATTTACAATCGCATCAAAAAAATTAAGCTACCTAGGAACAAACTTAACTAAAGAGGTAAAAGACCTCTACTCAGAAAACTACAGGACCTTGAAAAAACAGATAGAGGAAGACATAAACAGATGGAAGAACATACCATGTTCATGGATTGGTAGAATCAACATCATTAAAATGTCCATACTACCCAAAGCAATCTATAAATTCAACACACTTCCCATTAAAATACCAACGGCATACTTCAGAGATCTAGAACGAACTTTCCAAAAATTCATCTGGAATAAAAAAAAGACCCCGAATAGCTGGAGCAATCCTGAGAAAGAAGAACAAAGTAGGTGGGATCTCAATACCAGATATCGAGATGTATTACAAAGCCACTGTTCTCAAAACTGCCTGGTACTGGCACCAGAACAGACTTATAGATCAATGGAATAGAATAGAGAGCCCAGAAATCGGCCCGAACCGATACGCTCAATTAATATTTGACAAAGGAGGCAAGAGCATACAATGGAGCCAAGATAGTCTCTTCAATAAATGGTGTTGGGAAAATTGGACAGATACATGCAAGAAAATGAAACTAGACCACCAACTTACACCATACACAAAAATAAACTCAAAATGGATAAAGGACTTAAATGTACGACAGGAAACCATAAAAATACTAGAGGAATCCAAAGGCAACAAACTCTCAGACATATGCCGAAGCAATTTCTTCACTGATACAGCTCCTAGGGCACTTGAAACTAAAGAGAAAATGAACAAATGGGACTACATCAAAATAAAAAGATTCTGCACAGCAAAAGAAACCATCAACAAAACAACGAGAAAACCCACTGTGTGGGAAAACGTATTTGCCAATGTCATATTTGATAAGGGCCTAATCTCCAAAATTTATAGGGAACTCATACAACTTAACAAAAGGAAGATAAACAATCCAATCAAAAAATGGGCAAAACACCTAAATAGACACCTTTCAAAAGAGGACATTCAGAAAGCCAAGAGACATATGAAAACATGCTCAAAGTCAGTAATCATCCAAGACATGCAAATCAAAACAACAATGAGGTACCATCTCACACCTGTCAGACTGGCTATCATCAACAAATCAACAAATGACAAGAGCTGGAGAGGATGTGGAGAAAAAGGAACACTCGTGCACTGCTGGTGGGAATGCAGACTGGTGCAGCCACAATGGAAGACAGTATGGAGTTTCCTCAAAAAACTGAAAATGGAACTCTCATTTGACCCTGTGATCCCACTTCTAGGAATATATCCCAAGAAACCAGAAACACCAATCAGAAAGGATATATGCACCCCTATGTTCATAGCAGCACAATTCACCATAGCTAAGATCTGGAAACAACCTAAGTGCCCATCAGTAGATGAATGGATTAGAAAACTGTGGTACATTTACACGATGGAATACTATGCTGCTCTAAAAAGGAAGGAACTCTTACCATTTGCAACGGCATGGATGGAACTGGAGAGCATTATGCTAAGTGAAATAAGCCAGTCAATGAAGGAAAAATACCACATGATCTCACTCATTCATGGATAATAGAGACCATTATAAACTTTTGAACAATAATAGATACAGAGGCAGAGCTGCCTCAAACAGATTGTCAAACTGCAGCGGGAAGGCAGGGGAGGGTTGGGGGGCGGAGGGAGGGGGGTAAGAGATCAACCGAAGGATTTGTATGTATGCATATAAGCATAACAAATGGACATAAGACATTGGGGGGTAGGGGAGGCTAGGGGACTGTCAAGGGTGGGGGGGGGGGGAAGGACACATATGTAATACCTACCCTTTGTAATACTTTAAGAAATAAAAAAAAATTACATAAAATTCAAACTTTGGTGTCTATCAACAAAATCTTCTGTAACATTCCTTCGTTAAGTTTATTCCTGCATACCTTATTATTTTGTTGTTTCAATTGTAAGTGGGATTGTTTGTTTAGTTTCTCTCTCTGAGACTTCATTATTGATGTATAAAAAAAGCCATTGAGGGGAAACCAAGATGGTGGCATAGGAAAACACCAGAAATTGCTGCCTCACACAACCACTTCAAAAATACAACAAAAAGATAAAACGGACATCATCCAGAACCATAGGAAGGCTGGCTGAGTGGAAATTCTACAACTAGAAGGAAAGAGAAAAGCACACTGAGACTCAGAGGAGGAGCAGAAGTAAAGTGCAGAGATACAGAGGCGCAGGTGGAAAGGGCTGGCAGCTGAGGACTCGGTTGTCCTTTTCAATTGGGAGGGAGACACAAGCTCCCGACGGCTCTGAACTCCAGTTCCAGGAGAACCTCTGGGGACCCTGCCTCATACGGGGAGAAAGTGGACTGTCTGGCATCGGGCAGAATTCAAGGGCGGCTTCCTCTAGGAGGTGCTTGCAGCCATTACCGTGGGACACTGAGATGTAGGGCCTCTTAGAGCAGAGCTGAGGATCAGCAATAGCTGTCTGCTCCTCCTGTTGATTCCCAGAGACCCCGCCCCACCCAAGCTGTGCGCAGAGGCTTTTGCATATGAATGACCTGGCCCTTTGCAATCTAAAATTACCTAACAAACTGCAGCTGGATCAGAGAGACCCAGAACATCCACAAGAAGGCCCAAGGCCCCACAGCAGCTTGCATTGCTTCACAGCTGGGCCTCATCTGGGCACCTCCAAACTCCAAACAAAGAAGAGCAATCTACAGACCTCTCTGTAGCTCCTGCTGGGTAGCCTCAGTCAGAGGCTAAATTAGCACCTCCTTAGAGATCCAAGAGCCAGTGTACCCAGTGGTCAGAGTGGGACCATCCCGATTGCAACTCCTCAGATCCATAAGGGACACACTCAGGGGGCAGACTCAGTGAGCACCGAAGCCCCACTGAAGCAAGTCTTGCCCCAGAGGGGTGTCGCCAGCACAGAAGGTCTCCCACTGTAGACACAACTGATTCTCACAGCCAATTGGCCTGGAGGTCAAATCCTCCCAGTGATACCTACAACAATTAAGGCTTAACTACAACAAGACTGTGCACAAAGCCCACAAAGGGGTGCACCAAGAGTGTCCACCTCAGGTAATTGGGGAGGCTGAGCCACTGGGCCCTATAGGACACCTAGCACAGAAAGCCACTCTATCAACACAGGGAAGCAGCCAAAATGCGGAGACAAAGAAACAGGTTAAAAAAAATGACAGAAATGGAGGAAAGCAAACTATTGGATATAGGGTTCAAAACCACACTTCTAAGGTTTTTCAAGAATTTTCTAGAAACCGCCGATAAATTTAGTGAGACCCTCAAGAAATCTAGTGAGACCCTTGCAGATATGAAAAAGGAACAACGAGAAATTAAGCAGATTTTTTTAAAATAAACATTTAATTTAAAAAATTTAATTTAATTTAATTGGAAAGAAGGAAGTAAAACTGTCATTATTCACGGATGACATGATGTTGTGCATAGATAACCCTAAAGACTTCACCAAAAACAAACAAACAATAAAACCTACTAGATTTAATAAATGAATTTGGCAATAAAGTGGAACACAAAATCAACACCCAAAAATCAATGGCTTTTTTTTTTTAACAGTATTTTTTTTTTAATTAAATCTTTATTATTCAGATTATTACAGTTGTTCCTCTTTTTTTCCCCCCATAGCTCCCCTCCACCCGGTTCCCACCCCACCCTCTGCCCTTACCCCACCCCCACTGTTTTCATCCAGAGGTGTACGATTTTTGTCCAGTCTCTTCTCGCACCCCCCACACACTTCCTCTCCCCCCCCTCCGAGAATAGTCAGTCCACTCCCTTTCTATGCCCCTGATTCTATTATATTCACCAGTTTATTCTGTTCATCAGATTATTTATTCACTTGATTTTTAGATTCACTTGTTGATAGATGTGTATTTGTTGTTCATAATTTGTATCTTTACCTTTTTCTTCTTCTTCCTCTTCTTAAAGGATACCTTTCAGCATTTCATATAATACTGGTTTGGTGGTGATGAACTTCTTTAGCTTTTTCTTATCTGTGAAGCTCTTTATCTGACCTTCAATTCTGAATGATAGCTCTGCTGGGTAAATTAATCTTGGTTGTAGGTTCTTGCTATTCATCACTTTGAATATTTCTTACCACTCCCTTCTGGCCTGCATGGTTTCTGATGAGAAATCAGCTGACAGTCGTATGAGTACTCCCTTGTAGGTAACTGATTGTTTTTCTCTTGCTACTTTTAAGATTCTTTGTCTTTTGCTCTTGGCATTTTAATTATGATGTGTCTTGGTGTGGTCCTCTTTGGATTCCTTTTGTTTGGGGTTCTCTGCGCTTCCTGGACTTGTAAGTCTATTTCTTTCACCAGGTAGGGTAACTTTACTGTCATTATTTCTTCAAATATGTTTTCAAAATCTTGCTCTCTCTCTTCTTCTGGCATCCCCATAATTCAGATGTTGGTACGCTTGAAGTTGTCCCAGAGGCTCCTTACACTATCTTCATATTTTTGGATTCTTTTTTCTTTTTGTTTTTCTGGTTGGGTGTTTTTTGCTTCTTCGTATTTCAAATCTTTAACTTGATCCTTGCGATCCTCTAGTCTCCTGCTGGAACTCTGTATAATATTCTTTATTCCAGTCAGTGTATGCTTAATTTCTAGTTGTTTCTTTTTCATATCCTCGAGGGTCTCACTAGATTTCTTGAGGGTCTCACTAAATTTATCGGCGGTTTCTAGAAAATTCTTGAAAAACCTTAGAAGTGTGGTTTTGAACTCTATATCCAGTAGTTTGCTTTCCTCAATTTCGGTCATTTTTTTTACCTGTTTCTTTGTCTCCGCATTTTGGCTGCTTCCCTGTGTTGATAGAGTGGCTTTCTGTGCTAGGTGTCCTACAGGGCCCAGTGGCTCAGCCTCTCCAATTACCTCATCTGGAGGTGCCCAGATGAGGCCCAGCTGTGAAGCAATGCAAGCTGCTGTGGGGCCTTGGGCCTTCTTGTGGATGTTCTGGGTCTCTCTGACCCAGCTGCAGTTTGTTAGGTAATTTTAGATTGCAAAGGGCCAGGTCATTCATATGCAAAAGCCTCTGCGCACAGCTTGGGTGGGGCGGGGTCTCAGGGAATCAACAGGGCAGAGCAAACAGCTATGGCTGATCCTCAGCCCTGCCCTAAGAGGACCCAGGTCTCAGTGTTCTGTGGTAATCGCTACAAGCACCTCTGAGAGAAAGCCGCACTCGAGTTCCGACCGATGCCAGGCAGTCCAGTTTCTCCCCGTATGAGGTTGGGTCCCCAGAGGCTCTCCTGGAACTGGAGTTCAGAGCAGTTGGGAGCTTGTGACTCCCTCCGGATTGAAAAAGACAACCATGTTCTCAGTTTCCAGCCCTTTCTTCGTGCGCCTCTGTATCTCTGCACTTTTCTTCCGCACCTCCTCTGAGTCTCAGTGTGCTTTTCTCTTTCTTTCTAGTTGTAGAATTTCCACTCAGCCAGCCTTCCTATGGTTCTGGATGATGTCCGTTTTATCTTTTAGTTGTATTTTTGAAGTGGTTGTGTGAGGCAGCAATTTCTGGTGTTTACCTATGCCACCATCTTGGTTTCTCCTTCTTTCTTTTTCTTGTCTGATCACTGTGGCTAAGACTTCCAGACTATCTATCCTATCTAATAAAAGAGAAACATGGAAATTAGCGTACGTTTGCTACCCTTCCCATTGGCTAATCAGGGCAATATGCAAATTAACTGCCATCCAAGATGGCAGCCGGCGGCCAGGCAGCTTGAAGCTAACATAAGGCTTGCTTGCTTCAGTGACGGAGGAACCCAACGTTCCCCGCCTGCCTTGCCAGCCTCTGAGCTTGCAGTTTGAAACACAGTTACAAATATAGAAGCTAAACAAAACCCCAGAAACCTGCTTTCAGCGAGCTGGGATCTCAGAGCTGGAGTTCAGTGTTTCAATTATAGAACACAAACAAACCAGATACCTGCTTTAAGCAGCAGAGGCCTCAGAGCTAGAGCCAGAGCTAAAGCTGGCCCAGAATAAAAAAAAAAAAAAAAAAAAGGAGCACTTGGGAGCTTCAGTCACCTGCCAGCTTGAAAACAGCCCTCAGCCCCTCACCCCGACTGGCCAGGCATCCCCAGTGGGGACCCCCACCCTGAAGGGTGTGTGACCAGCTGCAAACAGCCATCATCCCCTCACCCAGGCTGGCCAGGCACCCAGTGGGGACCCCCACCCTGATCCAGGACATCCTTCAGGGCAAACCAGCAGGCCCCCACCCGTGCACCAGGCCTCTATCCTATAGAGTAAAAGGGTAATACGCCTCCCAGCACCGGGATCAGCGGAGCCGCGAGGCCTCCCAGCACCGGGATCAGCAGAGCTGAGAGGCCTCCAGGCACTGGGATCAGTGTGACAGGGGGCAGCGCCCAAACCCCCTGATCGCCCTGCGGCTCTGTGTGTGACAGGGGGCGGGGCCACAACCTCCCTATCCGCCCTGCTCTGCTCGTGACAGGGGAAGGAGCCCCAACCCCCTGATCAGCCCTGTTCTGTGCCTGATATGGGGGAGCTCCCCAACCCCCTGATCACTCTGCGGCTCTGTGTGTGACAGGGTGCGGTGCCCCAACCCCCTGATCGGCCCTGCTCTGTGTGTGACAGGGTGCGGCACCCCAAACTCCCCCCACCCATGGGCCCTGCTCTGTGTGTGACGGGGTAGAGCCATAACCTCCCCATCAGCCCTGCCCTGAGTGTGAGAGTGGCGGTGCCCCAACCCCCTGCTCGGCCCTGCTCTGTGGGTGATACAGGGTGGCGCCCCACCCCCCTGATGGGCCCTGCTCTGTGCGTGACAGGGGGCGGCACCCCAACCCCCCAATCAGCGCTGCCTTGAGTGTGACAGGGGGCGGTGCCCCAACCCCCCAATCGGCCCTACCCTGAGCATGACTGACGGTGGCATCGCAACCTCCCAATCCGCCCTGCTCTATGCATGACAGGGGGCTGTGCCCCAACTCCCCAATCGGCCCTGCTCTGAGCCCGACCAGGGGCTGCACCTAGGGATTGGGCCTGCCCTCTGCCACCCGGGAGCAGGCATAAGCCAGCAAGTCATTATCTCCCGAGGGGTCCCAGACTGCGAGAGGGCACAGGCCGGGCTGAGGGACCCCCCGCCCCCCCAAGTGCACAAATTTTTGTGCACCGGGCCTCTAGTCTATATATAAAAGGCTAATATGCAGTGTCCCCTCAGGAGTTCGACCCAAGACCAGGAGTTCAATCTCTCGCTATGACATGCGCTGACCACCAAGGGGGCGGCGCGGAATGAAGGAAGGCCCTTGCCTGCAACCAGCAGCCAGGGAAGGAAGGCTCCAGCCAGCAGCCAGAAGGCCCCAATAGGCCCTGATCACCAGCCAGGCCTAGGGACCCTACCCATACACGAAATTACTGCACCATGCATCTAGTCTTGAATAAGAGTGGTGAAAGCAGACATGCCTGTCTTGTTCCTGTTCATAAGGGAAATGGTTTTCGTTTTTTGCCCATTGAGAATAATGTTCATTCGAAGTGTGTCATATATGCCCTTTATCATGCCCCCTCTATTCCCACTTTGCTGAGAGTTTTTATCAAAAAAGGGTGTTGGATTTTATTGAATGCTTCTTCTACATCTATTGATATAATCATGTGATTTTTGTCTCTCATTTGTTTATGTGATGTATCACATTTATTGATATTGTACCAGCCTTGTATCCTAGAATAAATCCCACTTGGCCTTTTTAAATATATAATTGGATCCAATTTGCTAATATTTTGTTGAGGATTTTAGCATCTATGTTCATCAGGGATATTGGTCTGTAATTCTCTTTCTTTGCAGTGTCTTTATCTGGTTTTGGAATTATTATAATGCTGGCCTCATAAAAAGAGCTTGGAAGTGTTCCTTTCTCTTGGATTTTTTGGAATATTTTGAGGAGTACAGAGGTTAGTTCATCTTTGGATGTTTCTTAAAACTCCCCTGTGAAGCCATCCACACCCAGGCTTTCGTTTGCTGGGAGTTTTTTTTATTACTGCTTCTATTTCATCAGTTGTTATTGGCCTATTCAGGTTTTCTGATTCTTACTAATTCAGTTTTGGGAGACTGTATTTTTGTAGGAATTTGTCCCATTTCATCCACATTTTCCAGCTTGTTGGCATAGCATTTTCTTACAATCCTTAATATTTCTGCGGTGTCAGTGGCTACATCTCCACTTTCGTTTCTTATTTTATTTATTTGGGTCCTCTCTCTCTGTTTCTTGATGAGTCTGGCTAATGGTTTATCAATTTTGTTTATCCTTTCAAAGAACCAGTTCTTGGTTTCATTGATTTTTTTGTTTTTTGTGTTGTTGTTTTTTTAGTCTCTATGTTATTTATTTCTGCTCTAATCTTTATTATTTCCTTCCTTCTACTTTGGGCTTTTCTTGTTCTTTTTCTAGTTATTAGTTGCAGGGTGCCGGAAGCCAATTCCAGCATGTCATAATTGCAAGAGTTTCATGGAAAGGTTGATGGAACTTGGGGACTCAACAAGGGCTGAGTCACATATGTTATCGCCTGTTGGGAATGGCTAAAGGCATTTCCCCAAACCTGAAAAGGGATGACTGCTTGCTGCCAGACAGCTCAGGGCATCTTAATCTACATGTTATTGCTTCCTCCTGGCCAAACACCTGAACAGCCGTTGGCAAATTCTTCCAATCTGACAATGGATTCTGTACCTAACCCTACCCTTTGAAGTATATATCTCCACCTTGCCTTAGGACAAATTGTGTTAATAAAAAGCAAGGGATCCTGAGATGAGGAAAACTTAGTTCCTTTAGCTAAGTCTTCTCTGACTCCCTATAATGCCTTTCAAAATTATGTTTTATCTCTGGACTCTATTAAGTTACACACACCCTTCTCCAGATTTCCTGAACGCTTCTAGATGCTGGAAGAAGAACCCCAGCAGCAGGGTTAGTTTATTATTACTATATCTTTTTTTTAGATAGGCCTGTAGTGCTATGAACTTCCCTCTCAGTACAGCTTTTAGTGGATCCCAGAGATTTTGGGTTGCTGTGTTCATTTTCATTTGTATCCAGAAAATTTTTCATTTCTTTCTTGATCTCATTGGTAACACATTCATTATTTAATAACACTAGGGGACCGGTGCACGAAATTCGTGCACTGGGTGTGGGGGCGGTGTGGAGTGTCCCTCAGCCCAACCTGCCCCCTCTCACATACTGGGAGCCCTCAGGCGTTGACCCCCATCACCCTCCAATCGCAGGATTGGCCCCTTGCCCAGGCCTGACGCCTCTGACAGAGGTGTCAGGCCTGGGCAGGGGACCCTCATTTCCCCCATCACTGGTTCTGCCCCCAGCCCAGGCCTGATGCCTCTGGCCCAGGCGTCAGGCCTGGGCAGAGGACCCCCAGACCCCTCCGATTGCTGGCTCTGCCCCTTGCCCAGGCCTGATGCCTCGGCCAGAGGCGTAGACCCCCATCACCTTCCGATCGCCTGATCGGCCCCTTGCCCAGGCCTGACGCCTCTGCCAGAGGTGTCAGGCTTGGCCAGGGGACCCCCATCTCCCCCCGATCACTGGCTCTGACCCCCGCCCAGGCCTGAGGCCTCTGGCCCAGGAATCATGCCTGGGCAGGGGACCCCCATCTCCCTCTGATCGCTTGCTCCACCCCCCGCCCAAGCCTGACGCCTCTGACCCAGGTTTCAGGCCTGGGCAAGGGGACCATCATATCCCCCCAATCCCTGGCTCCGCCCCCCCACCTCCCCGCGGTTGCAGGCTCCGCCCCTGCCCAGGCCTAACGCCTCTGGCCTAGGTGTCCGGCTCGGGCAGCGGGGACCCGCAGCAGCAGCGGCCCCGCGATCGTGGGCTCCGCTTTAGGCCCAGGCAAGGGACCCCTAGCTCCCGGGACTGCAAGCTTCGACCGTGTCCAGCTCCCATCGCTGGCTCCACCCCTACTTCCTGCTATCACTGGCCAGGGCAGCAAAGGCGCCTGATTCTCCGATCATGGCTGGGGGGCAGGGCAAAGGCGGCTCCAGGGCCGCCTTTGCCCTGCCCCCCAGCTCTTAGCTCCCCCCTGGGTTTCCGATCACTGTCAGTGGCAGGGGGCTTCTTCCTGCTTTCCCTTTCGCCTCCCTGCATTGTGCCTACATATGCAAATTAACCGCCATCTTGTTAGCAGTTAACTGCCAATCTTAGTTGGCAGTTAATTTGCATATAGCCCTGATTAGCCAAGGAAAATGGTAGCGCCGTACGCCAATTACCATTTTTCTCTTTTATTAGTGTAGATGCTACTTAGCCTCCATGTGTTTGAATGTTTTGGGGTGTTTTTATTGTAGCTGATTTCTAATTTCATTCCACTGTGATCTGAGAAGATGCTTGATATAATTTCAATCTTCTTGAACTTGTAGAGACTTATTTTATGCCCTAACATGTGGTCTATCTTTGAGAAGGAACCATGTGCACTTTAGAAGGATGCATATTTGCAACTTTGGGGTGAAATCTATATATATATAAAAGGCTAATATGCTAAGTGTCCTTCCCTCCGCCCAGGTAATGACGTCACGTAGCAACACGCAGCTTCCTCTCCCTAGCAATGACTACCCTCCTTGCAGTTTCTTCAGCCCAGGAACACGACTTGCTTTATAGCCAGGTAGAAACACTTTACACTGTAACCAAATGTCTGTGAAGCATTTTCCCGTGCCTCATCTCATTTGATTTTCACAGAAATCCTGGAGTAGGTAGATAGGAGACTCGGTGGAATCCTATTTACTTTTCATTAGCCGGAAAACAGAGATTTAGAAAGTTTAGAAACTTGGCTTGACTGAAAAGAAGTAAGAAATGGTGGACCTTGAAAATGACTTCAGGTTTTCTCACTGCACAGAATATAGTCAAACACTGCTGCAGTTAAATATTTTACCCTTTGTTCTCCCTGCATCATCTACAATAATAATCTGCTTCACGTTGATATTTAGTGCTGTGTTGCTGAAAATTACCTGAAAGAGAAATTGGGGTGCTTCAATGGGCTAGAAAAACTTTAGCTATATCAGAAAGCAGATCTAACTAAGCAAATTATATATATAGAGAGAGAGAGAGAGCTAAGTTGACTTGCGCATGCACAGTACATATAAAGCTTTTGCTGGTGCCAATGGCACATGTGTGTTTCAATCTGTCATTGTCGATTGTGAATTTGGTTGACACTTCTATTATAGAGAAAGGGCGAATAGTGATATTAAAATATTTCTTCTAATTAATTTCCTTTCAAAGTGCACAAATTCACACAACAGGCCACTAGTATTCTATAAATGTCAAGTCAATCAATCTGATCCAGTGTGTCATTTAGAGTCACTGTTTCCTTAATTCTTTGTCTGGAAGATCTATCCAGTGAAATCAGCGGGGTGTTAAAATCTCCTACTATGACTGTACTGTTGTCGATCTCCCCCTTAAAATACTCTAGAAGTTTTTTATATAATTAGGTGCTCCTATATTGGGTACATATGTTAACCAGGGTTTTATCCACTTGTTGGATTGATTTCATTAGTATTTATTTATTTTTTTTATTTATTTTTTTTAACTATAAAGGTTTTATTTTTTTATTTTTTTTAATTAAATCTTTATTGTTCAGATTATTACATTTGTTCCTCTTTTCCCCCCCCCATAACTCCCCTCCTCCCAGTTCCCGCCCCACCCTCCGCCCTCACTCCCCACCCACTGTCCTCATCCATAGGTGCACAATTTTGTCCAGTCTCTTCCCGCATCTCCCACACCCCTTTTCCCCCCAAGAATAGTCAGTCCATTCCCTTTCTATGTCCTGATTCTATTATGATCACCAGATTATTTATTCACTTGATTCTTAGATTCACTTGTTGATAGATGCATATTTGTTGTTCATAATTTGTATCTTTACCTTTTTCTTCTTCCTCCTCTTCTTAGAGGATACCTTTCAGCATTTCATATAATGCTGGTTTGGTGGTGATGAACTCCTTTAGCTTTTCCTTATCTGTGAAGCTCTTTATCTGACCTTCAGTTCTGAATGATAGCTTTGCTGGATAAAGTAATCTTGGTTGTAGGTTCTTGCTATTCACCACTTTGAATATTTCTTGCCATTCCCTTCTGGCCTGCAAAGTTTCTGTTGAGAAATCAGCTGACAGTCGTATGGGTATTCCCTTGTAGGTAACTGAGTTTCTTTCTCTTGCTGCTTTTAGGATTCTCTCTTTGTCTTTTGCTCTTGGCATTTTAATTATGATGTGTCTTGGTGTGGTCCTCTTTGGATTGCTTTTGTTTGGGGTTCTCTGCGCTTCCTGGACCTGTAAGTCTATTTCTTTCACCAGGTAGGGGAAGTTTTCTGTCATTATTTCTTCAAATAGGTTTTCAATATCTTGCTCTCTCTCATTTTCTGGCACCCCTATAATTCTGATGTTGGTACGTTTGAAGCTGTCCCAGAGGCTCCTTACACTATCTTCATATTTTCGGATTCTTTTTTCATTTTGCTTTTCTGGTTGGGTGTTTTTTGCTTCTTCATATTTCAAATCTTTGCCTTGATTCTTGCGCTCCTCTGTTCTGCTGTTGGGAGTCTGTATAGTATTCGTTATTTCAGTCCGTGCATGCTTAATTTCTAGTTGGTTCTTTATCATAACATCGAGGGTCTCATTAGTTTTCTTGAGGATCTCACTACATTTATCGGCGGCTTCTAGACAGTTCTTAAGAGACCTTAAAAGTGTGGTTCTGAACTCAATATCCTCCATTGACAGTTTTGTCCTGTTTCTTTGTCTCCGCATTTTTTTAAAAAATATATCTTTATTGATTTCAGAGAGAAAGGGAGAGAGAGATAGAAATATCAATGATGAGAGAGAATCATTGATTGGCTGCCTCCTGCACGTCCCCTAATGGGGATCGAGCCTGCAACCCAGGCATGTGCCCTTGACCGGAATCGAACCTGAGACCCTTCAGTCCACAGGCTGACGCTCTATCCACTGAGCCAAACCAGCTAGAGCTGTCTCCGCCTTTTTTTATGCTTTCTTGGTACACCCCCTAGTGGTCTTTGTGCGCAGTCTTGTTGTACTTAAGCCTTGATTGATGTCGGCAATACTGGGGGTGATTTGACCTCCAGGCTAACTGGCTATGAGAGCCTGCTGTGTCTGCAGTGGGAGAGCTTCTGTGCTGGATCTCTAGGGCGGTGCTAATCTAGCCTTTGCCTGAGGCTATCGGGCAAATGGCTCTGTGCAGGGCTTGGGCAGGGCGGGTCCCTGGGGATCTACAGGGCCGGGCAGGAGCGAGCAGTTATGGCTGCTCTCAGTTCCATCCCTAGGGGCTCTGCCTCAGAGTCCCAGCAACCACTGCAAACCTTGGAGAGAAAGCTGCCTTCGATTTCCGACCGAAGCCAGACAGTCCCGCTTCTCCCGTTTGAGTCTGGCTCCCTAGGGACTCGCCTGGATCTGGAGCTCAGAGTCTGAAACTCCCTCCCGATTGAAAACAACAACCGCGCCCTCCGCCGCCAGCCCGCTCACGCGCACTCCGCACCTGAGTATTTCACTTCAGCACTGCGCCTCCTCTGAGTCTGGGTATGATATTCTCTTTCCTCCTAGTTGTAGACTTTCCACTCAGCCAACCTTCCTGTGGTTCTGGATGATGTCTGTTCCATCTTTAGTTGTTTTTCTAAAGTGGTTGTTCGAGGCAGCAATCTCCGGCGTTAACCTATGCCGCCATCTTGGTTTCTCCCGGATTGATTTCATTAGTATTTATAATGACCTTTGTTGTCCCTTATGATGGTCTTCATTTTGAAGTCTATTTTGTCAGATATGAATACTGCTACCCCAGCTTTTTTTTCATTTCCATTTGCATGAAAACTTTTTTTCCATCCCTTCACCCTCATCCTGTGTGAATATTTCGTTCTGAAGTGGTCTCTTATAGACAGCATATAGTTGGGTCATGTTTCTGTATCCATTCAGCTACCATATGCCTTTTGATTGGAGCATTTAATCCATTTACATTTAGGGTTATTATTGAGAGGTACTTATTTATAGCCATTTTAATTCTGTATGGCTAGGTTTCTCTCTGTTTCTTCTTCTCAGCAATCCCTTACAGCAATCCCTTTAGCATTTCTTGTAATGCTGGCTTGGTGGTGATGAACTCCTTTAGCCTTTTTTTGTCTGGGACGTTCTTTATTTGACCATCTATTTTGAATGATAGCCTTGCTGGATACAGTAATCTTGGTCTCAAATCCTTGCTTTCTATTACCTTGAGTACTTCATGCCATTCCCTTCTGGCCTATAGTTTCTGGTGAGAAATCAGGTGTTAGCTTTATGGGAACTCCTTTATAGATAACAGTTTTCTTTTCTCTTGCTGCGTTTAAGATTCTCTCTGTCTTTAATTTTTGGCATTTTAATTATGATGTGTCTGGGCATGGGTCTGTTTTGGTTCTTCTTGTTTAGGACTCTGTGCCTCCTGAACTTGTGTGACTTTTTCCTTCACCAGGTTAAGAACGTTTTCTGCCATTATTTCTTCTTTTCTTTTAATATTTTTATTGATTTCAGAGAGGAGGTAGAGGAAGAGAGAGATAGAAACATCAATGATGAGAGAGAATCATTGATCAGCTGTCTCCTGCATGCCCCCCACTGGAGACTGAGCCTGCAACCTGGGCATGTGCCCTTGATAGGAATCGAACCTGGGACCCCTTAGTCCACAGGCCAACACTGTATCTACTGAGCCAAACCAGCTAGGGCTCTGCCATTATTTCTTCAAATACATACTCTATCCCTTCTGCCTCTTCTGGCACACCTGCTATTCTAATATTGTTACGTTTCATGTTGTCCCACACAGCTCCCTTAAGCTGTCCTCTTGCTTTTAAATTGTTTTTTCTGTCTGTGGAAGCCTGTCCAGCCTTTTCTCGCCTCCACCTTCCTACCAGTCTCTGTGTGGTCTCCACTTTCCATCCATGGTTATCAGGGTTCTCTCCAGCTAATCTTCAATTGATTATTCAGGGTTTTTTTTTTTTTGCATTTTAGTTGTAATTCCAGTTTGGTCCTGGGAGCATGTCTGTGTAGCATCCACTTACTCCACCACCATTTTTAATCCTCGACCATTTTCTTAAACTATATACAAAATAAACTCAAAATGGATTAAAGATGTAAATGTAAGACCTAAAACCATAAAACTTCTAGAAGAAAACTCAGGCAGTAACTCTTTGACATTGCTCTTAGCAATATTTTTGGCTATGTGTCCTCGTGTAAGGGAAACAAATTCAAACTCAAAAGTTTCTGTGCAGCAAAGGAAGCCATTGACAAAACAAAAACACAACATACTGAATGGGAGAAAATATTAACCAATGATACAGCTTTAAGGGATTAATATCCAAAATATATAAGTAACTCATACAACTTAACATCAAAAAGAAAAAGGAAAAAAAAATCCGAATTAAAAATGGGCAGAGGACCTGAATACACACTTCTCCAAAGAGGACATACACATGGCCAATAGACATATGAAAAGATGCTTGCCCTGGTCTGACTGACTGTTGATTGAGCATCATCCTATACACCAAGGAGTTGCTGGTTTAATTCCCAGTCAAGGTCCATCCCTGGGTTGCGAATTCAATCCTCCCCTTTCCAGCCCCCAGTGGGGGGCTTGCAGGAGGCAGCCAATCAATGTTTCATTCTTGCATAGATGTTTCTCCCTCTCTCCCTCCCTCTCTTTTCCTCTCTAAAAATCAATAAAAAATATTTATGAAAAAGGAAAAATACACCCTAGCCAGTTTGGCTCAGTGGATAGAGTGTTGGCCTGAGGACTGAAAGGCTCCGGGTTCTATTCTGGTCAAGGGCATGTACCTCCATTCCAGGCTCAATCCCCAGCCTTGGTCAGGCATGTGCGGCAAGCAACCAATCAATGTGTCTCTCTCACATCAATGTTTTTCTGTCTCTTCCCCTTCCTTCCCCTCTCTCTAGAAATCAATGGAAAAATACCCTTGTGTGAGGATTAACAAAACAAACAAACAAACAAAAAGATTCTCAATGTCACTAATCACCAGAGAAATGCAAATTAAAACCACAATGATATATCTATCACCTCATACCTGTCAGAATGGTCACCATCAATAAATCAACAAAGAATAAGTGTTTACAAGGATGTGGAGAAAAGGGAAACTTCATGCACTGTTGCTGGGGTTGTACATTGGTATAGCCACCATGGAAAACAGTATGAAGGTTCCTCAAAAAATTCAAAATAGAACTACCATATTGTAGAGAGGGCCTGGGAGAGCACCTGAGCAAAGGTTGGCAAAGCCATGTCCTGGAAACATACCTTGCCAAAGGCAGAAATGTTGTCAGTCCTGACCTATAGTTCAAGTGCCAGAAGGTGGGTGTCATTATCTAAGTTCAGCCAGGCACCGGGACGGACGTAATTATCCAGGCTCCAGGCCTGACAATTACAAGAAGCCACAAGAATGAAGAATGCAGCTTAATCTTTAAGCATGATTTCACACAATTTCCTTTGTCTTAAACTTTAATAAAACTTCCTGGTACCATGCTGTATATAATAAATGTGCTGCACTAGCTCTGGGTCACTGTCTCTCCATCCGAGAACAATGTCCCACCTGGTCCCAGCTTTACTTACTGTCTCTGTGTCTGTCTCTTTCTTTTTCTCAATCCCCAGTCGCCCCTACTCAGGACTCGTTCACTCTCTAGTTGTGCTGTTCACGGCTGGAGAACCCCCATACCATATGACCCAACAATTCCACTTCTGGGTATTTATCCAAAGAAATCTAAACACTAATTGAAAAAATAGATGCACCCTTATGTTCACTGCAGCACCATTTGCAATAGCTAAGATATGGAAGCAACCTAGGTGTCCACTGATAAACAAATGAATAAAGGAGATGTGGTACATATATACAATAAAATATTACTGAGCCATAAAAAATTTTAAATATTACCATTTGTGAAAACATGAATGGACCTATAAGATATTATACTAAGTAAAATAAGTCAGACAGAGAAAGACATATACCATATGATTTCACTTACATGTGAAATCTAAACAACAAAATAAAGAATAAGCAAAGCAGAAACAAACATAGATACAGAGAACAACTGATGGTCGCCAGATGGGTGGGTGTTTGGGAGATAGGTGGAAAAAGTGAAAGGAATGAAGTACAAGTTGCCAGTTACAAAAACAATCACGAAGATGTAAAGTACAGCACAAATATAGTCAATAACATTGTAGTAACTATGTATGGTGTCAGATGTGTACTAGGCTTGTCACGGTGATCACTTTGAAGGTATATAAATGCCTAATCACTATGTTGTAGACCTAAAGTTAATATAATATTGTATGTCAACAAGGATTAAAAAACAAATTTCAAAAATAAAATTATCTAAATATTCAACTACATTAAAATTAGTAACTTCTGTTCCAAAAAGGAAGACAGAAAACTAAGAGATGATATTTGCAATACAAAACACAACCAAAAAATAACAAAGGATTAAGAGCCAGAAACTAGAAATAACTACAAATATGAATCACAAATAGCAAAGTAGAAAAATAACCAAAACATATGAACTAGGAATTGCACAGAAAAAGAAAAGAAACAACCAATGATGCTCTACCTCACTAAAAATCAGGGAAATATAAATTAATATCACATAAACATTTCATATCCACCATAATGACAAAAGCTAAAGTTGTAACAGTATCAAGGATGTAAGCAACAGGAACTAGTGGAAGAAGCATAAATTATTATAACCACCTTAAAGTTTCCCATAAGTAATGAAGTTGAATATGTACATATCCCACTCATTTATGGAATATAATGAACATAACTGATGAACAAAAATAGATCCAGAGACAGAGAAGCATCGAACAGACCGTCAAACCTCAGAGGGAAGGCAGAGGGTTGCCCACCATGCAGATCAGACTGTCCTCCTCCCTCTGGAGCCTAACTAGACAGTGGGAACACTCCCTCCAGTCTAGCTTCCAAGGTATCCCTTTGTTGCTTATCTCCTCTTCCTAATTTACATCAGGAGAATTATTTTTCTGTCCCTCCAAACAAAAAACCCTCCTCTGGGACGTCTCCTCCGTAATCTTAACACACTTGGCCTTTCCACAGAGGTCCGGCCAAAGCATATTCTATTACTGCCTTGCCTAGTCAGGGATGCCACCCAAAAATTAACAGAAAGGGCCACAGACATCAATCATGGGACTACTGGCTAAAGAATGTAAATTGGTATACCTTGCTACTACCCTTCATAGGACCATTAACATTCCTATTCCTCATCTTCATTTGTTCCTACTTGATATGTTCCTTCTTCGGTGACGCTAACAAATATCATTATCCATTAGGGAAATACAAATTAAAATTAAAATAACCATGAGTTAAATAAAAATATATTTTAAGATAATAAAGTAAGACACATATGACTACATATTGTATGATTCCATTATATGAAATTGCTAGAAATGGCAAAACTATGGAGATAGAAAGCAGGTCAACAGTGCATTGTGATTACTGTGCCACACCAGCACAGCTATGGGTGAACCTGATAGGGGTCGGTAAAGGGGAGAAGACAGACAAGAAAATAAAACTGGGGCTAGGTGGGATACTGCTTCTCTGATGGAGAGACAGTGCCACAGCCTGCAAGCTGAATTTTTATTTTATACCAGATTCCAGGAGGCAAATTAAGGGCGTGGTCAAGATGTTTACAAAGTTCTCGCGGGTTTCGAATCTACTTAATTACATGCACCTGATCAAGCTCTGTTTACTTGCTGCACCTCCCACAACCTATATCACTTAGCCACGTGGGACCACAGGTTCGGACCATAAGGTCAAGCTTACAACTATAGCCTTTGGCTATAATTGTGCTGGGAGGGCTTTGCCCTCCAAGCTAGGACTTGCACATGGCTTTGCCACGAGAGGACTGTGCCCTCTCATTAGTATGAGGCTTGAACCTGTCCAAACACTGTAGCTGCTCTCCACAGATTATAAGTAGGGACTGGCTGCAAATGGACAAAAGGGAATTGTTTGGAGTGATGGACATAAGCTGTGATGGTTGGCAAACTATATAAAGTTACTAAAATTAATCAAACTATATATTTAAAATGGGTAAATTTTATGGTATATATACTTATACCTCAACAAAGCTGGTTTTACAGTGCTAAAAAAAAACAAAAAAAAAACACCTCCATTGTTTTTTGTTGTTGTTTTAATATATTTTTTATTGATTTCAGAGAGGAAGGAATAGGGAGAGACAGAAACATCAATGATGAGAGCGAATCATTGATTGGCTGCCTCCTGCACACCCTACACTAGGGATTGAGCCCACAACCCAGGCATGTGCCCTTGGCCGGAATCGAACCAGGGACCCTTTAGTCCGCAGGCTGACGCTCTATCCACTAAGCCAAGTCGGCTAGGGCCAAGTAAGGATTCTTAAAGGTTCAAAAAGCATCTTCATAAGTCAGCAACCCTACTTCGTACACAAAATAGAATTAAAATAAATTATGTATATTTTTATGTTTCTCTCAAAAGACTTCCCCAAACATTCTGAGATGGAAAGAATTCTATTAACCACCTGATTTCATTTATAGCTGGGATGTATGAAGAATAAATTTTTTTTTGTTCCTTCTTCATTTTTATGTAGTTCTGTGATCATTTGTGCATCTAACAAATATTTATGTAATGCTTGATATGTGGTAGGTACTCTATCTGAACCAAGTAAACTAGTGCAGTAGTATTTTGTTTTATGTTTTTTGTTTTTTTTTTTTAATATATTTTATTGATTTTTTACAGAGAGGAAGGGAGAGAGATAGAGAGTTAGAAACATCGATGAGAGAGAAACATCGATCAGCTGCCTCCTGCACATCTCCTACTGGGGATATGCCCGCAACCCAGGTACATGCCCTTGACCGGAATCGAACCTGGGACCTTTCAGTCGGCAGGCCGACGCTCTATCCACTGAGCCAAACCGGTTTCGGCAAATGTTCTGAAAGGTTTAAACTTTACTGGAAGAAAGTTGTTTATATGAAGACATTAAATAATGGGAATTAGCCCAGCCAGTGTTGCTCAGTGGTTGAGCATTGATCTATGAAACAGAAGGTCACAGTCTGATTCCCATCAGGGCACATGGCTAGGTTGTGGGCTTGACCGCGGTGTGGGGGGTGCAAGAGGCAGCCAATCAATGATTCTCTCTCATTATTGATGTTTCTTTCTTTCTCTCTCTCTCTCCCCTACTTCCTCTTTGAAGTCAATAAAAATATATTTGAAAAAAAATGAGAATTACAAAAAACGTTATAAGCATAAATCATAGAAACCAGAGCTATTTGCTCAGTATTTTTAAAAAGATCTCTAAACCATTTTATTCTTAAATAAAATATAAATATCAGTCCCCATTTTTCCTACGTAAGGAACTATTAATCTAAATAACTTGGGTAGCCCTAGCTGGTTTGGCTCAGTGAATAGAGCGTCGGCCTGCAGACTGAAGGGTCCCAGGTTCAATTCCAGTCAAGGGCACATGCCCAGGTTGCAAGCTTGATCCCCATTGTGGGGTGTGCAGGACGCAGCCGATCAATGATTCTCTCATCATTGATGTTTCTATCTCTCTCCCTCCCTCCCCCTTCCTCTCTGAAATCAACAAAATATATTTAAAATAATAATAAATAAATAAATAACTTGGGTAGCAAATCAGAATTCCTGTGTGCCCCACATTGGGCTAGTTTCACTCCATTTTACTGGGATATCTCTGGCCTCAAGGCCTTCAATCATAGACTTTTACTTATACATTTGTTCAAAGTTCTCTCTATGAGTTCTAAGTCTTTGTCTTTGCCATATATATATATATATATATATATATATATATATATATACTAATTAAGTTATATATATATATATATTCACAGATCTATTTTTTTTCTTTGTGTCACGAAATTAAGATCACACAATATACCTCACTTCACATCTAGCTCTTACTTAAATATATACCATGAAAATCCCCCCAAGTCAACATATATAGTTCTAACATTCTTTTTAATGGCTGTATATTCTTCTTACATATGGAAATATCAAAAGTTATCCATTACCTCACCAATGGACATTCACTGTTTCCAGCTTTTGCAACTGTAAATAGTACTGCAATAAAACACTTGTGCCGAACCGGTTTGGCTCAGTGGATAGAGTGTCGCCCTGCGGACTCAGGGTGCCTTGGTTGCAGGCACATCCCCACTGGGGGGCGTGCAGGAGGCAGCTGATGGCTCTCTCTTATCGATGTTTCTGGCTCTCTATCCCTCTCCCTTCTTCTCTGTAAAAAAATCAATAAAATATATTTAAAAAATAAAAATAAAAAAATAAACACACTTGTACTATATGCTTTTGCTTCTATTTTGATAGGATACAGGTCTAGGAGTAAGATTATCATGTCATTTTATTACAAGATGCCAGATCATTTCCAAAAAAGGAAGAAACTCAAATTTCCATGCAGTGGTAACTTGAAAACATAGCTACTATAAATATAACCCTGCGAGCAATAAATTTGACAATAATGAAAATAATTAAATTTCAGGTTCGAGTGCTAAAGTCATATCAAAACAAAAAAGCCTTGCCCTAACCGGGCAAACCTCGGCTCACGAGCCACATGGGGCTCTTTGGCCCCTTGAGTGTGGCTCTTCCACAAAATACCACAAAATACCACGAAATACCACGTGCGGGCACGCACGTACAATGTGACTGAAACTTCGTGGCCCATGAGCAGAAGTAGGTTTTCCTAAAGGAGATAGACGAAACAAGTATACAAGACGAGTGTGGATGGGAGAGTTGGAAGGGGTCGACCTCAGCGAATGTACCTCAATAGGATTGAGGACGTTTTTAGCAAAGGCCAGCTTAGGAATACACTAATTAAGTTAATAACAATGTACCTACCTATATAGTTTAAGTTTAAAAAATTTAGCTCTCAAAAGAAATTTCAATCGTTGTACTGTTGATATTTGGCTCTGTTGACTAATAAGTTTGCCGACCACTGCCCTAACCGGTTTGGCTCAGTGGATAGAGCGTCAGCCTGCGGACTGAAGGATCCCAGGTTAGATTTCGGTCAAGGGCGTGTACCTTGGTTGTGCGCAAATCCCCAGTAGGGGGTGTGCAGGAGGCAGCTGATCGATGTTTCTAACTCTCTATCCCTCTCCCTTCCTCTCTGTAAAAAATCATAAAAATATATTTTAAAAAAAAAAGCCATTCCCTGCCCAGCCAGTTTGGCTCAATGGTTGAGCATTCACCTATGAACCAGGAGGTCATTGTCAGGGCATATGCCTGGGTTGCAGGCTCGATCCCCAGTTTGGGGCATGCAGGAGGCAGCCGATCAATATGTCTCTCTCATCATTAATGTTTCTAACTCTCTCTCCCTCTCTGAAATCAATATATATATATATATATATATATATATATATATATATATATATATATATATATATTTAAAAGCCATTCCCTTTAAAACACTATTAGAGACTCAAAATCACAGGTGTATTCTGCCTTCACAGAAATCAAGTTCACAGACTACCTGTGAACACCTATCTATCTATACCTACAATAAACACTAAAGAATATTTGTAGTAAGGATATCTTACATGATACTTTACATTTAAGATTTTGTAGGTGAAGTATTTTCTTTGGTATGTTTCCAATATCAAAAACCTAGTAACACTAATTATGCTTTTTTTTTTTTTTAATTCGTAGTTTACAGAAATCTTTGCATAGGGCCTCCTGCTCTGGTACTCAGTTTTCTGATTACACTAAAATAATTTAGTTTCTCTGCTAATATAAAAAGAATAGAAAACAAGCGACCCCTCTAACAGATAATAATATTGGCCTTGCTCTGTAACAGTCAACATTTGTCTTTGTTTCCCGGGGTGTTTTTCAAAGGGCAATCAATAAACTCCGAGTGAATAACTAAAGTCACTCTAACAAATGCTCAAAACAAGCTCTGAAACCCAATACTAAAATAAGGAAAACAAAGTTTCACACTTGTAACTACATTCAATTATGAATACACGCCTCAAAAATTACTACTGGGTCACCCCGAATCCACCTGGTTACTTCATCATGGCAATTCTGTGGAGTTTAATCCCTAAACTGGAGTCCTATCCTAAATTTAATCACAGCAGAGAAAACATGGCCCCGCCTCATCGGCAGAAGGCAGTGATGCTTCCAGGCTTTGCCACATTCAATTCCTAATCCGGGGGATTAAAAGGAACTGCCTGCCTCTGCACAAGCGATGGTTAGTGCCTTTCCAAACCCAATGAGACGCAAGAAACGGGGCGAGGAAAGAGCCTTTTTTTAATGAAAACCCCCCTTTTCCGTTCAGGTGACCCCAAGAGGAGCCATAGGCTAAATGCTGCAAAGAATTCAGCCCTGCGCCCGGCAAACCACTTCCCGGGAGCTGGCCCCTGCCCGCCGCCCTCCGCGAGTCGCTCGCCCGCCTCCGCCCTCGTCCAGGGGCAGCTGCGAAAAACCAAGGCCGCCTGACGGCCTGCCTCGCCGCTGGGCTCCGCCGCTCCCGCAGGGCCCGGCCCCATCCAGTCCCGCCTGGCGGCCCGGACACAAAACAGAATCTGTGCTCACCTTGGGCTGCCTCTCCTCAGCCATCTCGCCCGGCCCACAGCTGCGCGACCGGAAGTAAGCGGTTTCCCAGGCGACCGGACAAGCGGAAGTTGTAGGGCTGGAGAAGAGGGGAGGGGCCTGAGCAGAGAAGGAAGGAGGTGGAAAGCCGGGCGGCAGCGGGGTTGCCCAGCCCACTGAGGGTTTTCAGGAAGCTGGGGAAGGGTTGGGTGTTGCCCCACATACTGTTTGGATGAAAAGGAGCTGATGAGGGAATGCGAATTCGTGCACGGGGCCTCTAGTAGTAAATATAATTACTCCAACCACAAACTTGTTTACAGTGGGCCACCAGAATGGGACAGATCCAAATCCAGCGGCAATATGATTTCTAGCTTTAAACTCCTTTGGCACCCCTCCTGGAACCCAATGAGATTTTTGTACATATGGGGATCAATGGAGCCCCCTGGACTCTCTCTCCTCTTCCTAGTTTGTCCATTGAAAAAGGTTTACGTTATGCCGAAGGGCAAGGGATAGCCAATTATATCAGAGCGCAAGTTCCACTCCATTTGCTGAGCAAGGCCACAAGTCAGGGTCCCCCATAACAGCACCAGGCATCAGCACGGGTATCGACAGTGCAGCATGATTGGCTTCTAAGAATATTTGGCCACTTACGCATCTGGATAAATTTCTCATAAACTCTGAGCACTGTTTCCCCCCTTGAGAGGCAGGAGGTATAGTTTATGTCGCAGGACGGGCCGGATTGTTTGGGGGGGTGGGGGGTGGACCTTGCTCTTTACCTCTGTTGAATTGAGAACAACAGGGAAGAGTCTTACAGGAAGCATTTCCCCAGGCAGTTTCCTCCTGGTACAAGGCGAGCACATGTTCCATCCCATTACAGTCTGAGGTCCTTCCGAATGCAAATGGGACCACTTGGGCCTCTAGCCTTCCTGCTGCACAAACGTAACAGTCACTTTTATTTAGGGCCTGTGCAGAATATTTAATCAATTCCACCCAGGCATTGTTCCCTTATATCCTACTTCTATTTGCATGGTGGTGGCAGTGGCCTAGGGGATCTTGTCCTGTTCCTAAATCTAGTCCTAGCCAATCTTTTGGCCTAAAGGCTGAAATGATTACAAATCATTTAAGTTATCTATAATCAATAACTTAAATGTGTATGCATGATCCAGATTGGGCACATTTCCCCAGCCCACATTGTAAGCCCCTGCAATTTGCCAGATCCCTAAAGCAAATAGAACTCAGTACATGATGGTTATTAAGACAGCTCACAGTTTTTAGCATCAATTTCAAGGGGATATGTCCTGGTATGGCTGTTCAAGTTGAGGTGTGTCCGCCTGTTGGGGGCCAGATGTAAGCTGGCAAGGTCCTTGCACCTGAAGGGGATAGCAAGGCTGGGACCCTTACCCACACAGTTTTCCCAGACTTGTTTGGATGGCGATTACCAGTAGAATGAGAGCAACCTTTGTAGAATGAGAACAGCCTTTCATGGCTTACCAAGAAGTCTGTAACTATTTACTGAGATATGCTGTACTGAGAACTTGTCCTTCTGTTCTGTCCCTCCCTTAGAGATTAAGAGGAACAAAGAATACATTCCTCTTGACAGACCACCTATTCAGTGTGTTGTGTATAAATAGGATTGTGTGACTAATAAAGTTGCTGCAGTTCCTCGAGAGCTGTAGTCCTCCCGATCCCGCTTTCCTGTCTTTCCTTCTTTTCTCAATTCCCACCTCCCTATCTCAGCCCGGCTCAACCTGTCAGGCTGGCCCTGACATCCACCCTTAACCCGTGTGTGATGGGTCCAACCTCACTCTGCAGTCCAAAAAGCAGTCTCTGTGGTAAGTAAGACAGGTAGGGTCTTTCCCAAGAGGGTTCCAACTTGCTTCCCTTCCAAATCTTGATTAAAACAAACATAGTCTTCTGGTCAATGGCAATAAACTAGAAAATCAAGAGGGCTTTGGGTCAGGAGGCCTCCTAACCTGAGAGAGATTAAAGTAGAAGAGATACCCAGTATCTTAAGAAATTTGGTCCCTAGTTTCCATTGTAGGAAGATATTGAGGCATTCCAGGACTTATTGGAATCATCTACAGCTAACTCTAGGTAAAAAACAAAAAACTTTTCTTAAAGTTTAAACCCTAGGAAGGTTGTCAAACCCATTCTACCAAAAGATTATATAGCATTCAAAGTGACAAGAGGGTATTAAACAGAAACATAAGCTAGTAAAACTTCAGTTCCCACAACTAAGATTATCTTTTAAAAATACCTGATTAATATAACATATAATAATTTGTAGAACTTTTGCTTCAGAAAAGGACTAACCAAAATAAGGTTTATTTTCTAACTTCATTTGTCCTTGGGTGCAGAGAGCAAATGATACTACAGTGGGACCTTGACTTACTAGTTTAATTCATTCCGTGACGGAGCTCATAACTCAAATTACTCGTATGTCAAATCATAAAGTGAACAAGTGAGACACGTGATGCTGGGCTGATGTTGTGGCTTTCACTGTGACGTTCACTGCGCCAACTAGCGGTGGGGTATCTGAAGCTGGCTCGTAACCCGAATTTTAGCTCACAACTCAAAGCAAAAAATCGGCCAAGAGACGGCTCGTATCTCAAAAAACTCGTTAGTCAGAACACTCGTAAGTCAAGGCCCCACTGTAATTGAATTTCTGTTATTAGTCTCCCTGAGTACATTGATATAAGCTATTTACTCTCTGTTTAAGTAGGCAAAATGCAAATCATTTACTCTTAAGTGTCCTTGGTTTAGGGAAGATAGGATTTACTAGATGGCTCCAAATTGCTGTTTATTTCAATTTCCCTATTCTATTTATTCTGGCTTATTGGCCTGTGTCATTTATTCAACTTCTTTTCAATTTTTTTTACAAACATTTTATAACTTTCATAAATCTTTCTTTAGAAATCTTACAACTTTCAGAAATAACCAGCTTTAGAAACCATTTCCTTTCTCCTTCAAAATGCATTTTCACGCCTCATGCTTTCTCTATGATACCAAAACCATAACTTCTTTTCATAATTTTTGAATTTTTAAGCCCTAGAAACCTTAATTTTTAGGTGGCATGTAAGTAATTAATATTCCTCACATTAGCAATACATTCACATTTTAAGAGATATTTCAAATAAAATACAAGGCTTATTCATTAATAGATTCAAATCTATCCCCTATATTTTCCCTAAGAGGCAAACTTAAATTAATTAATGTTTCAGTATCCTGTTATTTCAAAATATTTTGATGTTTGTTATTTAACCCAGGAATGCTCCAAAGCCTTTAAGTTATCAAAGACTTTGGAAAATTATGTATAGGCCTATGAGGCTGGGAGAAAGGGCTGGGGGAGAAGGGAGTAGGCCCTGCAGCCTGTCCCCAGACCTCTAGCTGCTTGAATTCAAAACTGCGATATTTTTCCTTAGAGATAACAAGCTAAGTTTTGGGTGATACTATTGTGGCTTCTGTTCCTGGCCCTCTGGGCCAGCCCTTCCCTGGGCCACTTGTTCTACAGTTGTGAATATTATCTTAGCTTTCTGTTTCTGCCTTTCTTATCTTATGTACATAGACCTTGTGAGTCTTTTTTTAAGAGTTCTTCTGCACTTCTATTCTTCCAGTTCTCTAACTTTGTAGATTTCTTGAAATGTCAGGACAACTATTGGTGACAAAATATAATTTTTTAAATATATTTTATTTATTTTTTATAGAGAGGAAGGGAGAGGGATAGAGAGAAACATCAATGAGAAAGAAACATTGATCAGCTGCCTCCTGCACACTCCCTACTGGGTATGTGCCCAAAACTAAGGTACATGCCCCTGACCGAAATCGAACCTGGGATTCTTGAGTCCGCAGGCTGACGCTCTATCCAATAAGCCAAACCGGTCAGGGCCAAAATATAATTTTTAATATTTCTTGGCCCAACAAGTCCTCAGGGTCTGGCCCAGAGTACTTCCTCATTTGATCTTTTAGTCTTGGTAAAATTAAGAAGGTCCTTCTTCTTTGCCTTGCTGAATGTTGAAGGTTTTATTTATTCCCTGAGACCAGGGAACTGCTACCCTAATCCCTTTAATTATTAGTTCCCTAAGAGATCTCTCATGTGTCCCCCTATGGGCCTTGTTGTTAAGGTCCCACTGGGGCTCCTGAGTTTGGAAATTTTACATCTGCTGGAAGCACACCAGGGCCAGCCAGGTGCTCCCTTTCCCAGATATCCATAGCTGACCTTCAAATCATTCCCCCTTCTTTTCCTGAGAACAGTATTCCTGAGAATAGTATCGCGCTTAACTCGGGTCTATGTATACACTTATGGGCCCAAAAATGTGTCTAGCTGGCAGCTAAGTCACGTGTCTTCCAGCAGAGGTTTTAACTTTTTTTTTTATATTGCTCCAACTCCTTTTGCAACCTAGAAAGTGCTGGTTTATGGTGGCGCAGAGGCCTCAGGGGCAGGGCCTTGTCAGGACAGCCCTCCTCCTGAGGGGTGGCTGGGATTGTAAATCGCCATCTTGGCTGTTCCCTCAGATTGTCCCCTGGTCACATAGAGAGGGGAAGGCAGGACAAGGATCTCATTTCTCCGTCTGCCCTTGTTCTCTTTTAGGTTTCTTTACTTTTACAGGGAGAAGGACAACTGTCCCCTTTCTTCAACAGAGAGTATAGTCAATCTCCTCTTGAATGACTGAACTTTTATTAGTATTATTAACATATTTATAATTATTACCGAAGTTTTATCATAAATTCTTCATTTTAGTTACATCTATTTATTATGTCTTAACAACTTTGAGATTTTAAAGCCAATTATTACCTAAAGCATTTTTCTTGACTAATTTTGAAAGAGGGATAACTCAATGTGAAAGTAGTATTTTATTTTTCTCTATAAGAACAGGAGTGCCCCTGCTTCACTGATAGAGGGTACTTCTACAGATTTGTTCCTTCCAGTGTTGTGGGGAAAAACAGAACATTGGGGACTAGTTATAGTTATGGGAAATATCAATTATTCTGATAACCATGTTTGCCCTTTCTGTTCAAAGAAAGGACATTACAACCTGACTGGGAGTCCCATGCCCTCGGGACCTGGGAGTCATCCTTCGGATGTGGTCTGTTCTCATTCAAGAATTGCCCATTATCTTGGAAACATTAATCTTGTTGCCCAACCCAGCCAGTATAGCTTACTTTCCTATATTCATACATCAGGGAAGAGCAAACTAAAATCCCTAAAAGATAGAAAGCCAACATTACATTACAGACACACAGACAGAAATCTCACTAGCTAAGAGTTTCTAGCGGCTGAAGTCCTGAGAGGGAGAGCAGGAAGAGTCCCCATGAATTCTTGGCAGCTGCTGGGACTTTCCTGCAGTCTCTGTTATGTGTTCAGCCTCACCACACATAATTGGACATCCCCAAAGCGGGACTTGTCCCCATCTTTATTTTTTATTTTATTTATTTATTTTTATTTTTTTAAAATTAAATCTTTATTGTTCAAATTATTACAGTTGTTCCTCTTTTTTCCCCCAATAGCTCCCCTCCACCCAGTTCCCACCCCACCCTCTGCCCTTACCCCACCCCCACTGTCCTCATCCATAGGAGTACAATTTTTGTCCAGTCTCTTCTCACACCCCCCGGAGAATAGTCAGTCCACTCCCTTTCTATGCCCCTGATTCTATTATATTCACCAGTTTATTCTGTTCATCAGATTATTTATTCACTTGATTTTTAGATCCACTTGTTGATAGATGTGTATTTGTTGTTCATAATTTGTATCTTTACCTTTTTCTTCTTCTTCCTCTTCTTAAAGGATACCTTTCAGCATTTCATATAATACTGGTTTGGTGGTGATGAACTCCTTTAGCTTTTTCTTATCTGTAAAGCTCTTTATCTGACCTTCAATTCTGAATGATAGCTCTGCTGGGTAAATTAATCTTGGTTGTAGGTTCTTGCTACTCATCACTTTGAATATTTCTTACCACTCCCTTCTGGCCTGCATAGTTTCTGTTGAGAAATCAGCTGACAGTCGTATGAGTACTCCCTTGTAGGTAACTGACTTTCTTTCTCTTGCTGCTTTTAAGATTCTCTCTTTGTCTTTTGCTCTTGGCATTTTAATTATGATATGTCTTGGTGTGGTCCTCTTTGGATTCCTTTTGTTTGGGGTTCTCTGTGCTTCCTGGACTTGTAAGACTATTTCTTTCACCAGGTAGGGGAAGTTTTCTGTCATTATTTCTTCGAAGAGGTTTTCAATATCTTGCTCTCTCTCTTCTATGGCACCCCTATAATTCGGATGTTGGTACGCTTGAAGCTGTCCCAGAGGCTCCTTACACTATCTTCGTATTTTTGGATTCTTTTTTCATTTTGCTTTTTTAGTTGGGTGTTTTTTGCTTCTTCATATTTCAAATCTTTGACTTGATTCTTGCGATCATCTAGTCTGCTGTTGGAACTCTGCATAATATCCTTTATTTCAGTCAGTGTATGCTTAATTTCTAGTTGGTCCTTTTTCATAACCTTGAAGGTCTCACTAGTTTTCTTGAGGGTCTCACTACATTTATCGGCAGTCTCACCAGACTTTTTGAGGGTCTTACTAAATTTATCGGCGGTTTCTAGAAAGTTCTTGAAAAACCTTAAAACCTGGCCTCAAGATAAATAAAGAACTAATAATGGGCCACCATTCCTCCAAGGCAGTAAAATAGGTCTGAAAACTATATATAGGCCTTTGTTCACCTTTTTGCCAATCCTCACTTCCAGCACACTTCATCCATTTTACATTGCCTATCTGGCCTCTAGTATGGTGAATTAAATGCTTGGTCTTCCCACTGGATGACCGCAAATATGGGTGTGCTTTGGAGTCAGACATGAATTTTTGGATTTGACTATTGCACGATGTGAACCACTCATTTATTTCTTTTTCCTTTTTAATATTTTTATTGACTTTCAGGGAGAGAGAGAGAGAGAGAGAGAGAGAGAGAGAGAGAGAGAGAGAGAATGTTAATGTGAGAGCAAAACATCAATGGACTGCCCCCTGCACACCCTCCACTGGAGATCAAGCCCACAACTGGGGCATGTGCCCCAACTGGGAATCGAACTGGTGATATTTCATTACACAGGAAGACACCCAATCAATTGAGCCATACTGGCCAGAGCAAGTCATTTCTTGAGCATCATTCATTCCAGCCACTATGTGATGGACAAAACATAACAGGATCCCTGTATCCGAAGAACAGACCTTTAGAGAGAAGTGAGGGAGTCAGACATTAAATAATAACAAAAGCAAAGTTTATGAAGAAACAGTTCACTAAATAAGAAACACAAAAGGTTGTTAAGCATATGAAAATATAACTTTGCAAGGAAGAAAACATGCAAATTAAAGTTTCCAAGAGATACTTTCCGCCTCATACATTGACAAAGAACAAAAATTTTCAATGGCATAGTTGTGAGGAAGCATGCATGCATCATCTGAGGCTAATTGGTACATCCTTCATTGAGTGCAGTTGGCAATTACCAAAATTAAGAACACACACATCCTTTAACTCAGTTAGCTCAATTCTAGGAATTTATTCTACAGGTAAAAATGTGGGAAATGACATTACATACAAAGTTGTTCAGTGCAGTATTGCTTGTAATAAACAAAACCTAAAAAAACAACCCAGATGCCCAATAATTGAGGTTAAATAAATTATCATAAGCCCATACTACATGGTACATGAAAAAGGAAGAGGCAACTATATACATATTGATATAGAAGAATTGTCAAGATATTAACAGGTAAAAACAAAGTACAGAAAAATGTATTAGTATTTGTGTTCATAAAAGAGAAGGCAAAAAACAAAGAGCAATATTATGTGTATAATCACTTCTGTACTTAGAAAATATCTCTGGAAGGATATTCAAAGCCAGAAGTGGTTACTTGTAAGGAGAACTGGATAGTAGAGGGACAGGGAAGGGAAAAGGCTTTATACTTTGTGTGCAATTTGAATTTTTATGGATGTACTACCTCTTCCAATAATAGAGAAAATCTAAAAAGAACAACATCTATAATAATAAAAGGATAATATGCTCATTAGACCAGACATCTTCTGGACACCACTCCAGATGTCCTTCCTGACAAAGCCAGGGCCAGAGGGAAGCCGGCCTGCACCTGGAAGCCTGCAGGTGGCTGGAGGAGGGAGGCCAGGGTCCCAGGTGGTGGAGGGAAGCCAGTGCTGGCAGCCGGGGGAAGGAAGGCCTACTGTTGCACAAATTTTCATGCATCGGGCCTCTAGTAACTATATAATTACAATGGTAAATACTAAAGAAGGAGAAATATAGAGTAGTAAGAGCAAATAAAAGGGAGATTCAACCTAGACTTCTTTGGACAGGGAAACTTCTCTGGATAAGAGATGCTTAAAAGATAAAGAATTAGTTTGGGGACTAAGGCTGAGAAAGTTAGCAGGCCAGGAAAGAATTCTAAGGCAAAGGAAGAGCTTGTGCAAAGGTCCTGAGGATGGAAAATTCTGGCCAGTTTGCAGCACAGAAAGACCAGTGTAGCTTGGGGGAAAGTGTTGGTGGCAATAGGCAGAGAGGTAAGGAAGACTTCTTGTGCAGATCCACAGAGACCATGTGACCAATTTTATTCGAAGGACATTGGGAAGAGACTAGAGAATTTTGAGCAAGGAATGACATGGTCAGAATGAATATTTAGAGTTTGTGTTAGATAATAAGTAGAGAATGAATTGAGAGGGAGATAAGAATTGATAATCTAGGGGAGTCTAAAGGATACTACTAAGGAGATGATGAAGCAGTTTAATTTACTTGGACCAGAAAGAATGGGCAGAGGAGTGAACAGAGTCTCAAGAAATTTAGGAGGTAAAACAAACCTTCTCTAGTGAAGAATTAGGTATGGGGAGTGAGGGAAAAGGAGATCGATATTACAAAAATATTACCAGATTTCTAACTTTCAAAACAACTGTACGGCCTGGCCAGTGTGGCTCAGTGGTTGAGCATTGAACTATGAACCAGGAGGTCACCAGTTTGATTCCTGGTCAGGACACATGCCCGATTTGCATTCTCAATCCCTGGTTGGGGGCAATCAGGAGGCAGCCGATCAATGACTCTCTCTCATCAATGTTTCTCTCTCTCTCTATCCCTCTTCCTCTCTCTAAAATAAAATAAAATATTTAAAAACACACAATTGGATGAATAGTACAGTCAATTACTGAAATGGGGAGCCTTAGGGAAGGTGTTGGTGGGAAGCTTATGAGCGTGCTTTTCAATATTATAAAATCTCCCTGAAAGGGATTCTGTGAGGAATGAATGACATTGTTTATGCCTATGTTATTAAATAGACGCTGTTATTATTATTACCATATGTTTTAAAATCTCTCCATTGACCCCAGATTTTAAGAGAAAGAGAGCACTTTCTGTGTAATGGCTTATTTTCATAAGAAAGCATGTTGGTTTCTCAAATTGCAAAAACCAAACAATGTGCTTTAATTATATAGGTAATTAGAAAAATTTCCTAAAAAATCACATTTTCACAGAAAAATCCCAGAATGACATAGACAATGTTTCTTGTGTAACACATCAGTCTTCATTTCCCCTAGAAAACCTCTTTGGAAGTAACCTTGCTGTTTATCAGGATCATTTGAGTCACACAGCTGGATAAGGCATTCCAAATAAAATGGTAATTATCTTTTTCCCCCCATAGTAGGAGTTGAGAAAGCATGAGAGGAATTAGGCATTAGTAACTTTTTAACATCCTCAATATGTATATATAGAAGTTACCATTGAGTTCTGACATTTTAAATATTTTAATGTCATTCATAGTCTGACAGGGTCTACAGCCAGCTCTGTTCTGATATACCTGTCAGGCACCTCTCTAGCACCTTATGCCTCCCCTTCCAAAACCCATACCACCAACTCCTGAGAGCCCAGCCAACACCTTGGGTAGCATTTTTAAGATAACATGAAGCTCTAGGGGCCTTCATGAAGCACTTAAAATATTCCTGATACTGCCCTGGCCGATTTGGCTCAGTGGATAGAGCATTGGCCTGCGGACTGAAGGGTCCCGGGTTCAATTCCGGTCAAGGGCATGTACCTTGGTTGCAGGCACATCCCCAGTAGGGGGTGTGCAGGAGGTGGCTGATAGATGTTTCTATCTCATCAATGTTTCTAACTCTCCCTCTAACTTCCTCTCTAAAAAATCAATAAAATATACATTAAAAAAATAAAAAAATAAAAAATATTCCTGATACTATAGATATATTCAACAGTGAATGTGGGCAAAGACATATCTACTGCATTGCTTGTGAGGAAACAAACACCAGGGATTGTTTAAATAAACCAAAGTACATATATCCTAAGACATGTTTTGTAGTCCTTAAAAGATTTTTCAAGATGGTGAAATAGTTATATGAGAAAAGCAAAGTGTAGAATATACAGTATGCTTCTTTTTGTCTTAAAAAAATTAGGAGGGAGATATTCACATGTTTACAAATAAAGTTTTGAGAAGAAATTGGTAATATCTCTATAGAGGGAGTAGAAAGGAGTAGGGAACCTAGAATGAGGAGGTTACTTGCTTTTCATGGTTTAATATATTATCAAATTTAACATTTTTATTATCCATGTATTTTAATTTAAAAAAACCTAATTGTTAAAATATGTTAATGAAACCATTTTTAAATTCCCATTCTGAAAATTCATTTCTGATTTGCTACATTTTAAATTAAATTTTTGTTAGTCCTCGCCCAAGGATATTTTCCCATTTATTTTTAAAGAGAGTGGAAGGGAAGGGGGAGAGACAGAGAAAGAAACATTGATGTGAGAGAGACACATCAATTTGTTGCCTCCAGCATGTGCTCCAACCAGGGCTGGGGATTGAGCCTGCAACTGAGGCATGTGTCCTTGACCAGAATCAAACCCCGGACCGTTCAGTCCACGGGCCCACACTCTTATCCACTGAGCCAAATAGGCTAGGGCTGATTTGGATGAAAAAAATAATACAACTCCTAGTCTAGCAAACAAAGGCCAGATTAGCTAGAAAAAAAATTAACTCAGAAAACTGAGGATATAAAGAAACCAAAATGAACCAATCTCTAGAAATGCTGAGTAGTCCTTCATAGACCCATGGCTACTCGAAGTTCTAGCTGAAAGAGGAATCCACTATACGGAGTAAAGAGAAATCCATTGAAATTTAACAAAAATTTAACAGCCTCATTAAGGTTGGCATGATATTATAATCTAGAGGACCCAAATTCACAGAAAAAGCTTGCACCCACCCACCCATCTACCTTTTGGATTGTAACCAAATACAGTGAGGTAATAGATCAAAAGTGGAAAGGGGGTGGGTAACAGAAGAGTTGAGACAGGTCAGCCCTGCCCATGAGTGAGTGGAGCCTCGCCCAAGGGCAAGATATCCTTTCAAAGTGAGGAGGCAAGGCAGGAATGCTGAGAAATCCATCTGAGGCACTCATGAAAGCTAAGAAGGGGCAGGAGAGCTGAGAGACCCATCCCCAGGCATTGTAGGCATTCATCCTCAAAAGACTAAGGGCAGGGCACATACAAGAGCTGAGAGAAATACCTCCCCACTCCTCTATCCCACTGACAAAAAAAAAGAAAAAAAAGGAAACTTGGGAGCTAGGCTATAAAGCAGAGAGAGATCTGCCACATTTCCAAAAGCTGACAGTATGACTACAAAGCAGTCATATCTCTGACAACTTGCCAAAGTCCAAAACCCAGGCCCTACTGAAGGGAAAGTTCCAATTCTGTCTCCAAAGTATTTGAAGCTAGTGGTTAACTAAAGCTGCAATACAGCCCAGATATAGGTCAATTATACAAATTGACTGAGCTACTAAAGTGTCTGAAAGAAAAATGGACATGCCTTATTTTAAAGGTAAGTAAGCCCAGCCAGCGTGGTTGGGTTCAACCTACCTGGGAGTCATTGTTCTATTCCAGGTTGCAGGCTCTATCCCCAGTGTCGGTACGCAGGAGGCAGCCAATCAATGATTCTCTCTCATCATTGATGTTTCTCTCTCTTCTCTCCTCTCTCTCTCTCTCATCCTAGAATAATATAAGCAGAACTAGAGATGACCCAGGTGTTGACTAAACTATCAGTTGGAATTATTAAAATAACTTTGACTAAAATGCTAAAAAAACCTTGTGGAAAATGTGGACAATATGCATGAAGAAATGTAAAATCTTAGCAGAAATATGATAACTATACAAATGCAATGAAATGCTAGAAATTAAAAATACAATATCAAAAATAATTCATTAGATAGGTTTAACAGAAAAGTATCAGGGAACTTGAGCACTGCTAAATGGAAAGTATCCAAATTGAAAACAAAAAAAAGAAAAGAAGGGAAGAAAATCATCTGAGGTCTGTAGGATAATATAAAGTCATCTAATATATGTGCAATTGGAGTCCCAAAAGGAGAGGTGACAGAGTATGGAACAAAGATATTTGAAGAGATAATGGCCAGGAAATATCTAGTATTAATGAAAGACATCAATATAGATCCAAAAGATTTAGTAAACTTCACACAAAGGAAAATATACCTATACATATCATAGTCAATCAGCTGAAAACCAAAGATAAAGAGCAGATGTGACCTTGGGGAACAGAGGATTATAGATAAATAAACAAAACCTCTAGTACCCAGAATTCACAGAATAATAGCCACAATGGAAAAGACAATCCAATTTTAAAATTGGAAAAGACGTGAAAGACACTTCATGAAAGACATACACATGTAAAATAAGCATATGAAAAGTGATCATCATTAATCATCAGGGAAATGTAAATTAAAATCAGTTATTTCATACCCACAAAAATGGCTAATATAAAAGGCACTGACAATAGTAAACGTTGAAAAAGACATGGGGCAACTGGAACTCTCGTACTTCATTGTTGGGAGTATGAAATGGTAAAACCACTTTGAAGAACAGGATTGCAGTTGCTTAAAATGTTATATGTACACTTGCCATATGACTCAGCAATTTTATACTCAGGTATCCAAGAGAAATAAAAACATGTATCCATAAAACAAAAAATCTTATGAGAATTTATATAGTAGTCTTATTCATAATTGCCCCAAACTGGAAACCTAAAAGTCCATCAATATGGGAACGGATAAACAAATTGTGGTATATTTATAAAATGAACTGCTACTCAGCAATAAAGAATAATTTACCAATAGAGACAACATGGTTGTTTTTAAAGTATTACATGAAAGAAGACAGATGCAAGACTACATATTATATGACTCCATTTATATGAAGTCCAAAATCAGACAAAATAAATTTTTAGTGATAATCAGCAAATGATCATTGGAGTAGGGAGGGGAGCAGGAATAATTTGCAAGATACACAAGAGAACTTTCTAGATTAATGGGAATGTTTTATATCTTTTTTTGGGTGGTTATCATAAGGTTTGTACAGTTATCAAAATGTCAAACTGAACACTTAGGATGTGTGCATTTCACAATATATGTATTGCTTTCTATATATTAAAATAATGATGAGTGGAGGATTTCTATTTCAGGAGCATATTTCCCCAACCCCTTACTGATCTGTTCTCAGTGTGATCTTGGTTGGGCTCTAATTTGTTCAGGGCTAGGACCTTGATTCTGAAATTTATCTTAAAAAAGCACACAATCCAGCGTCCCGTTGAAACAGCATTTAGAAATCTGTGAAGCAATTTTATTTCCATTGGTTAGTGAGCAAAAAATTTGACCATTGTGTTAAGGCACTGACTTGTACTAGGTTGGATTTAACATGAATAGATTGAATGGTACTTAACCTGCAAGCTAGTCAAAATAATGGAGTGAAAATTAATTCTTCAAAGGCATATAGAACACTATCATTCTTCATTTAACCCATCCTCTGGTATTTGCTGCCATGACATTTACAATGCTCCAAACCAGTCACAGGATTTTTGAACACAAAAATCATTTCCTATTGAAAGCAGGCATCTTTTCCAAAGTTGGTGGACACTCAGATCATACCTCCTCCTTTGTTAGGAAACACTTTAATATTTGCCCTAGTTATATTGCACAAGTCAGGATCATATGGTAGAAATTTATACAAGCAAATCATTTTGTTCATACCAGAAGACCAGCAATCCTATCTAATAAAGAGCTAATATGCTAATTAGACCAAACAGCAGAACAATCATCTGGATGACCTTCTGGATGAAGTTGGGGCTGCCAAGGCCTACCCTTGCATGAATTTCATGCATTGGGCCTCTAGTTAGGTTATAAATGACTTGAGAGCAGGTGCAAGAACTTACAATTTTAGAACATTCCATTGGAATGTCTACTACCTAGGTGGGAACACAGAGGTGCTTCACAAATGCTGGTTATCATTTTATGCTGCACTCTCTCTGAGAAAATGATGTGACCTGCAGAGGTGGAAATACATACAGGGAGTCTCCCATAAGAGGAAGCTGGGAAATGCCATCAGTACTAGTGGTTTTGGATAGGGTCCTCAGAAAACGTAGGATGGAATCATGCTGTTTGTTCACTCCTCAGGAATCCCAACTTGGCCAATTGATCCCAGAGAGCCAGATCCTCACTGCACAAGCCCCAAACTCTCAATTCTAACAAACAGCCATTTAATGTGCACCGAAGCGGCTTCTAGGACCCTGCTTTGTTGTTATGCATACAGAAACCAACTTCAGCCATCAGAAGGAAATCTGTCTACTATAGAGAATTGGTTTTATAGTCTATAATCACCTTCCAAATTTCCACCCCGAGTACTCCATGGCAAAAGGCATGCAGCTTAAAAAGACCAAACTTTTACACGTGTAGTCAGTGAGGAGGGACATACAGGTGCCAAATAAGACCAAGTCAGGAACTATTATTTTGTGCATAATATGAAGCCAATCATTAGCTCAAAATAGGAAAGATTGGCCTGCTGAAGACAGTTTGAAAATATGGACTTGCCTCTTAACTGTCATTAAAATGCTAGGGTGGCTCTCAAATGTGAAGGAAAAGGCAGGTACAGTATCTGAGGTTAATAACATGTTTTTAACAGAAGAACCTTGGTGAGTCTCCAAGGCAATCTAAGGCTGTAAGTTCCCCATAACCTATCTATGTAATTTTAGCAGATGCTGTTGGAAAGGCTGTTTTGAGAATCAGCAGCTACAATGTCATGAAAAGAATATAGTGGCCCAAATGTGCTTCCAGTTCTGCCATTAACTGGCTGGGTGACTTTGGGCAATCCTAGTCTTGAAGTAGAAAACAAGGTTAAGAACTTCAGACAAACCAACAGGCCTTTTTCACTGCTGTACCTCTAGTGTTTAGGATAGTGCCTGACAGCGTGGGTGTTGACTGAAAGAATCTTCATTCTGACACAAAATGACCTCAGGGAAATTACTCACCTTCTTTAAGCGTCTATTTTCTTATTTATAAAATGGAGATGGTATTTATTTCATGGGACTGTGAGTTTTAAAAAATGTACATGAAGCATTTAGTAAGAATAAGTTCATAATTATCTACTATATGGTATTCCTTACATTTATTTCATTTCAGGGCATTTTGCTTTTGTCAGACACCTTTTGTTGCCTGGCCTGTGTAGCTCAGTGGTTGCATGTCGACCTATGAACCAGGAGGTTAGTTTCATTCCCGATCAGGGCACATGCCCGGGTTGTGGGCTTAATCCCCCCTCTCTCTCATCATTGATGTTTCTCTTCCTCTCCCTTCCTTTCTGAAATCAACAAAGATGTATTTTTAAAAAGGCACCTTTTGTGATGTGCAGCCAGCAAACCATTATCTCCAAGATCTACCACCCAAACCACAGGGTTTAGCCCCAAAGACCCACATTTCTACCAACGAGCTGGTCCCAAGGCTTGGTTCTGTCTACATGTGTCTGCAACAGTTAACATGAAACACCTGGAGTTATGGGGTAGCTACAGGGAAAGCAAAGCTGTTAGAATGATGTGGATGTACCGATGACGACGCCAATTCAGGAGTTCAAAATGGCTTTCTAAGCATGTATGCATAACCCAAGGACACAGCCAATAGTGTGGTGAAGGCCTGGGGGTGGGGTGAGATGAAGGGGATCAATGGGGGGGGGGAGGGGAGGGAGATATCTGAAATAAATTTTTTAAAAAATAGGCAAAACAACTTTCTAGTTTGTGGATCCAATGTCATCCTGCCTTTGAGGGTCTATAAGACAGATCTGTCTCATTTTTTGCCCAAGTTAGTATCAGTATGCTTATTTAACTAGGCTTTGATTTCCTGTTTTCCTTGATCCTCACAATATTCATGCAAAACAGACAATATAGCATGATAGAATGAACATAAGGAATTAAGGGAAGCATAACCCTGCCATATGTAACTTTTGAGGGACTGAATAGCCTGTGAACCTGTTTCTCATTTTTGAAATAGGAGAACAATGCCAACTTTGTTATAGGGCCGTTTAGGAGAAAATGCATGTAAGGCATCTAACAAGAAGCACTGAACAAATTATAGCTCCTATTACTACCCTCATTTTACAAAAGGGAAAACTATGGCTGAAATATTGCTATCTTTCCACTACACCACACTGGCAATTAAAAACAGGAAAATTCGGTCTTAATGGACAAGATCATCAAAATAAAGTAACAGTGAGAAACCTGTGGCTTACATGCTCTGACTTTGTGATTAAATGAAATTGTGCACTGACTTGACACAAAAAAAGGGCAGCTTTGCTCATAAGCATTCAACTGATTTGGTCCAGGCTATACTAATTTACTTCCCTAGGTAGATCTCTCTCTCTTGGGCAGAGAATATATTGCTCCTTTATGTGAACATTCTACTCTGCTTGGCTGTTTTACAGTTCTGGTTTTGTGAATTTCATTTTCTCCAAGGTGAACCACTTACCAGAAAACTGACAAATTGGGCATTTCACACTAGATCCTTAGGAAGCACCATTCCACAAACCCCATTCAGTCAGGGCCTACAGTGTGGCCCTTTCCTGAGCTTGTGAATTTGCCACAGGTCTTACTTATTGTCCCTTATGTCCTAGGGTGCACAACCTATATTCTTGGAAACTATAGAAGTGTCTTGGTCAAACTATATAAGTGTCTTGGTCAATGACCTCAATCAACTGTGTCTGCAGGTCTTACATTGCATTGTACCATAATCAGGGATGGGAATGGGGATAGGGCTTTAAAAAATTAATGCTCAAGACATAATCCAAAGCCATTTTAGTCATAAACTCTATGGGGGGGGGGGCTTAGGTATTAGTTATTTTGTTCAATTTTTTTTCAGCCCTCCTCCCCCACCCCCCGCAGTGGGTCAGCAGAGCACTGCCTATTTGGTTCTCTTGAATCTTCTCAGTGATTCCAATGTGTATCAGATGGACAGTGACATAAATTGTAAGCCGAGACTAACAGAAGTTGAAAAATGGTATGGCCCAAGTGCAGTTTTGTTTTGTTTTTAACCCACATTTAAGAATATTGTAAATCAGTTACCAACATTTCAAAATTGAATGAACAAAAAGTATATTTTACAGGTTCCTAATCAGAGCCCATTTGGCTGAGGAAAGTCTACTAAAATATATAGCTGGCTCTTGTCAACATCTGAGTTTGAGACTCCTGAATTCATGTGGCATAAAGTTGTTTTTGATATTGTTGTAGCTGCTACATATCAATGTGTGATTGATTTATGTAGTAATTGGACCCTACCCTAAATGGCCTAAAATGCCTATCTATGGTTTAATCATAATCTGAAAACTGCCTTTCAAAAGAATCTACTATTTTTACCCACCCTAAATGCTACTGACTAGAGAAAGAGTAACAGTTGTCTTGAAAACTAGATTTAATTTGACAAAAAAGCAAAATGGTAAAAGTCATCTTACTGTTTACTCTTACAGTAGGCACAATTTGATTAGTTCCAGTTGAGCCCTTCCAAGTTAGTTATTTCATCTTGGGTAATTATGAGAAGAAAATTCTATGAAACCAGAAATATACCAAAAAAAATCTGAAAAAAATAAAAAATAAAAAATCTGGAGGGCCCACACTTTTTTCTGTTTCCAAAGGAGCCAAGATTTCCCCAAAATGCTCACTACTTATAATCTTAAAGCTCCTCAGGAGAAATGCTGAGAAGAGATAACAGCTGTTCTGTTTTACCAGTTACAAAAAAATTCTGTAACAAGTTCCAGATGACTATTCAAAATTCTTTACATTGGAAATTCATTTGAACAAATAACTAGACCAACAACTACAAATTACTTGGCCACTATTTATCAAATCAAATGATGCCGAACCACTTACTCAACTACCTCATGTGACAATCTTCTCATGAGGATTGTCCCAATCAGCAAGATGGGAAGGACTATTCATCTATGCATGCCTGGTTTCTTTGGGCAAAACAGAGCCACATTAGTTGCAAACTGCAACAAAGTAAAGATCAGAGATAGTATATAGCATTCCTCTAACAGCAGCAGCAACAGATATTTATACATATATTTTTACACAGAGAGAGAGAGAGAGAGAGAGAGAGAGAGAGAGAGAGAGAGAGAGAGAAACACTTTGATGTGGTTTAATAGCACGCCACTAGAACCAAGACCAAGAACCCCCTTTCCTGGTACTGATTGCTAGTTAGGTCATTCTGAGACCAGATTATGAAAATGTGATGCAAAGAGGTAATACAATATTGACCAAATCCCAGATAGAAGAAATTGTGAAATCTTGAACAAGGTACTTAAATCTTAGTGAGCCTTATTTTCTTCTTTTGTAAAAAAGCAATTCCGAACCCAGTTGCTTTACATAAATTAAAGTGCTTTGAAGATAAAGTGATAAACTCTCATAATTACAGATCCAAATAAGATCAAATTAAACTGTCCTAAAATCTGGACTTGGCTAGAATATCAATGACAAAGATCTCCAACCCAGGACCTTCTTTAAGACAACTCTCTCCATCCCTGTGGAGATATCAGCTTCGAAGAGTGAGCTCAATGGAAATAATGAGTTTTGAGGTTGAGAATAACTTTTAAAATATTTTATCTTTAAAAAACTGACAAAGATATACTAAGCATCTACTATGTATCACTGTTACAACACAAACAGCAATCTAAATTCTATGTTTAAGACAAAGAAATTGAAAAGCTTTCAGAAAATGCTCTGAAGGCTTCATTAACCAAGTTAATTGTTGGGGATGGTCTCATTCACAGTTCCTTGCAAAGAAACTAAACCAAATCTTAACATTATATTAAGTAGGAACAGTGAATAAGGCACATAATACAGGTGATGGTTAGACCACCAGTATATCCTTTTTTAACTATAAAAATAAACATAAGTAACTAATGGAATAACAAAATAAAAGTTTTATTTTATTAGAATTAGGAATGTTCTTTCCCTCTGGGCAACCTGAACAGTCCAGTTACAATGAAAAGCTAAGAACAGTTATTTCTACAGCACAGGATGCCTATGCACAAAATTACAGGGTTAGGAGCATTTAAATCAATTTAGCGATCTGATTGTCTCACCAACCCGCCCCTCCCATTTTCCAAGTGCTCTAAACCCAGGATTTGCAACTAAAAGACTTGGTTACATTGAGTTCTTTTCTCCCTGGTACTAAATTTCAGTTTCTAATCATGGCTGAATCATTTCACACTGCAGATTCAACCTTTTCAAATCAAGTCAGTCAGTCTTGGATCTGTTATATGTGTTTATGTATACACGTGTATTTAATATATATTTTTAAACACACATAAAACACATACAATCTGGGTTGCAGCAAATTATACAGAATTTAGTCTGATGATATTATACGTTACTCAGTTTTACCACTGTGGTTTGTGTCCTGAGCTTTGGATCAAAATTTTGTTGTAAATCATTTCAAGTACATCTACTATTCAATAAACTGTTCAAATGAAGCATGCACTTTTCAAGAGACAATGTAACTGTCCTCAATAAGACAGTGAGACCCTGGTGCTTACCATGAATAGAGCCCTCTTGATAGAAAGATTCAGATAAGAGAAATGGGGAAGCTGTCATACACTATGGCTTGCCTATATCCCACCTGCGGTAAAAGAAGCTACTAAAAATGAAAGCAATTAACTCAGGGAATACTGTCAAATATGGAGATAGTTGTTAAAAGATTGGAAGTAGAAAAGGCCAGTTTACCTTGATCCATAACTGCAATACCCTCAGATCATATGCCAACACTGAAACTAGAAAGCATCTCTAAAAAGCACTGTTCCTCCATGGGTAGGGGCTGATATTATGAAGTGCACAGTTTTTAGGTACTTGCAAGGGGAGCATGTAATGACACTCAAACCTAGATACTGCAGTTACCTGGTTAAGATTTTTTTTAAAAAACATCACATATACACAAAACATTTTGATTAAGGAAGCCACATATATCTAGATAGCAACTCTGGCTGCTTTTCAGTTACCAGGGAAAGGAACTTATTCAAGCTTGCTTTAAAAAATTTTTTTCCTTAGTTTGATAAATGCCTTTTAAGATTGATGCAGTCATTTAAAATAAAATTAAATGGGTGATGGGGGAAGAAAGGACAGTGAAGAAGCAGACACTGAGTTCAGAATTGCACCTGAGGTGGCAAGGGAGAGAGGATTAAAGGTACAAGTAAAGTTGATTCTAAAGCAACAAGTGGTTTAAGGAAGCAGCATAATGTACTCAGCAAACATTCACTAATTTTTGATGGGATAAGAACAGCTGCAAGTACATTTCATGTAACAACCTTTTCTAAAAGGAAAAGTGGGTTGATTCAGCAAAGCCTAACTTAGGCAAAAGGCCAGAGGAAAGTGAACCTACTTCCCAATGGAGTAATAAGATGTACAATGCAAGAGCAGACAAAGTTGCCTCACAAATGGTAAACATTCCCTAGGTGCAAGACATTTAAAGGAAGACAAAGAGGTCCTCAATCCAAATTGGTTCACTCTGCACTCCTGAATAAAACTAACAAATTTAGCTAGGGATGCTGACCTGTTGAAAATACCACAGCCAGAATGGCCTAAACAGGTATGTAATTAATAAAATCACCACCATCCTTTACTTTTAACATAGATCTTAGTAGACATTTCATTAAAATGGACATCACAGCTAAAATGCATTATTAATTTTCCTATCTGTTGGCAACAGAAAAGAAGCAGTCAGTGATTTCTGTTTAAATGCACTAGATGGGAATATCATGTTCTAGGGGTGTTTGCCTTCAAACTGAACCCACAGCAACACACACAAGCAATTTTAGTATCTGCCATTTTAAATTCACAATCTGAAACTAAGTGAATGACTATTTATTTATATTTATAGCAAAAACATTCTATTTGACATCCTATTGTAAAGAAAGGGTGAGAGAAGAGCCATAACGAAAATATTAAAAGGCTCAAAAGCAGCAATTAAAGAGGGGAAAATGAAATGTTTCCTTTGGATGAACAGGGAGCCTAGGAAGCTTTCACTGGCGTGCATGACATGAGGCCAGGAAGGGGAATGGGTATTCCTTGAACTGTAGCAACTAAGCTCCCTGTTGCAGCCCTTATCAAGCCACAGCATTGTCAGAGCTTGACCTCCTTGGCCCCAATCAAGCACTTGGAATTCAAGGCATGAGGCCCATGGCCAGCAACAGACATACCAAAACCAGAAAGGGCAAAGTAATCTCAGGAAAGGAAAAATCAAAGAGCTCTTATGCCTTCCAGAGGTGCCAAACCAACAGATTTTTTATCCCAACGTCCAACCCTGAAAAGATAAGCAAACTGAGAAAAAAATAAAAAAAGAAATAAAAAAAGCACAGCAAATAGACATAATCTTGAAGATTTTTAAAGAATAAATATTTTTTTTGTAATTAAACATTATGCAAACACGTGCCACGCTTGCTTTGTCCATGCATATGCGCTATATACAAATTTGAAAAATACTGTGTTGTCCTCTTGTTTTAAAAGTCATATACAAAGTTTTTTTTTTGTTTTGTTTTTTTGTTTAATTCCTCCTGTTGCCTATCCCCTTCCCACCCCAAGAATTTTCTTTACAAGGAACTAATCATCATTCACTCATTACTTTGGAGTATGAGAGAAAGAGCGTCAGTCTCTGAGTGTGGGTGTATTTGTATGTGTAGGGGATGAAAGGAAGAGGTTCTTTACCAAAGTACAACAAAAAGACCGGGCTGGGCATGAAAAGCAGTGTCAAATTTTAACTGTCATACACTCAGGAAAAAAAGAAAGAAAAAGGAGTCAGCTTTGAGAATGAAGCTACACGTTAAAGTTGGAGGGCTTTCAGTGTGGTTGTCACACTTTTGTTGGCGGCCTAGAATACTGTTGTACAATGGTTTATCTACCTTTTTTTATTACAATATAATTTACTTAAATTTTCCTTTAACAAAACAGAATTCTGGTACTACAGACCAGCAGTGTCAGAATGGGCTTAGTGCCTCCTAGTTTGTGTTTGTTTTGTTTGTTTAAATTGCATGAACACTCTAGATGGTAAAGTTTTCAGAGTTCATTTTATGCAGGGCCACTCTCAGTCCTCAATGTACTCCCACAGATCTTTTTCATAGCCTTCATGCACATGCTGTAACAAAACCCTTCGTCGACTCTCACAGTATCTATAATCAAAGGAAAAAGAAAATGTTGTCAGCCTCCAGTAATTAAACAACAACAAAAAAAGCATTTACTTATTCTTTAGAGCACCCCTACATATTATCAAACTTGGAACAGGTAAGCACCTGTTTTTAGTAGCACATTTTCAGGTCTAGATGTAAAGACACAATAAACTATTTCTAATTTAAAAAAGGTATTTTTTAAAAGCCATGATTCCCAGTTTGGGAAATTAATTTTAAAGCAATAAAATGTTAAAAATTCCTAAGGACATTATAAACCATCTGATTCAATCCTGTCATTCTACCTAGAAGTAACAGTTTCAGGAAAAAGTAATTTTAAGGGTTTTTTTTTCACACCTATAAAATCTTTGTTAACTGTGAAATTACCATAAACACATTGTAGTAGGCTAAAAATATTACTTAGGACTAAATCTCCAAATTCCCAAAGGGTTCTACTACTACTAAAAAGATACTGCTAGCCCTAGCTGGTTTGGCTCAGTGGATAGAGCATTGAGGGTCCCAGGTTTGATTCCAGTCAAGGACACATGCCTGGGTTGCAGGCTTGATCCCCAGTGTGGGGTGTGCAGGAGGCAGCTGATCAATGATTCTCTCTCATTAATGATGTTTCTCTCTCTCTCTCTCTCTCCCTCTCCTTTCCTTTCTGAAATCGATAGTAATAAAAAAAGATATTGCTATCTGCCAGGAATCAATTTTGGCGTGGGGGTGGGGTGGGGGGAGGTGGGAAACTCCATGTAGAGAAAGCAAACATTTTATATTTTTAGCTTAAGAGTATCATATCATGAAATACCATCTACCCCTGGGACAAAGTAAATCTCTCCTTAGGGGGGAAAAAAATCTAATAAAAACTCTAAAGAAAGCCTGGGTAGTTCACTTGTCAGCAGCCATGATCCTCACGATCCCCAGGATATGACCTGCTAATCTCACCACTCATCCTAATGGCCACTTGCCCTTTTCAAACTTTTCCTTGCAGGGCAGCAAATAAGTAAATAAAGTTGAAAGGAAGAAGCCAAATCTGCAATTTGTTGCCCAAAGGACAGAAGTAATCTATGAGAAACAACAGCAGCTCAATTACACTGGAAACTAAACCCTAGTTTCACTATCACCTAACTTCACCGTTAAGGCATACCAGACTACCAATGGCAGAATCTTTTGCTCAAAAACTATTAAAATATCTCACCTGTACTTATCTTGTACTTTCTGCTTTATATCCTGTAGAGAATCTTGGGAAATGTCTCGTTCAAGGTAGCCTGAAAGCACCTCTGTGGCATTCTCTAGATCTGCTTGGTTATTCTGCAAGAGGAGGAAAGATATATAGTAAATTTTGGCTTCAAAAGAAAGCTGAAAATCAGAAACACCAATCAGAAAGGATATATACACCCCTATGTTCACAGCACCACAATTTACCATAGCTAAGATTTGAAAACAGCCTAAGTGCCCATCAGCAGATGAGTGGATTAAAAAACTGTGGTACATCTACACAATGGAATACTATGCTGCTGTAAAAGACAAAGAACTCTTACCATTCACAACAGCATGGATGGAACTGGAGAACATTATGCTAAGTGCAATAAGCCAGTTGGAGAAAGATAAATATCACATGACCTCACTCATTTGTGGATTATAATGAACAACATAAACTGATGAACAAAAATAGATCCAGAGATAGAGAATCGAACAGACTGTCAAACCTCAGAGGGAAAGCAGGAGAGGGTGAGGGTGGTGGTGATTATAAGAGACCAACCAAAGTACTTGTATGCATGCACATAAGCATAACCAATGGACACAGATACTACAGGGGTGAGGGTATATGCTTGGGGGGGGGGGAGGTCAATGGAGGAAAAAGGAGACATATGTAATACTTTAAAGAATAAAGAATTAAAGGAAAATAAAGAAATAAAGAAAGAAAACTGAAAGATAAACCATCTCAGCTGCTTCCTTGCCTATTGACTGCTTTCAACACAGATTCCATAATTTTCACAGGTGATTTTAACTGCACCTGTAAAGCTCTTTATTGTTTTTACCTCTAACAATTTGTTCTATCTTTTCAAAGACAATTGGTTAAATGTTAAAATAACTAAAGATTTACCCATTACCTCTGAAAGAATATTAAGGACGATTTGAAATTACTTAAAAAAGTCTCTAGGAATCTTCTAGTTCTGAGAACTGCTATTTGCTAAAACTAAAAGGGAAACTTGAGGAATAAATAGAAACCCATTCTCGCTTATGTCTGGCTGCACCTACTTCTTATAAGAGAATGCTGTATGGGAGATTAAAATCTTATTATCTCTTACTACTATGGCTAGTTCTATACATTTATCCATCTAAAGACTCATCTGCTAGTCAATGTTACTGTCTAGTCATCTATCAACACTAATGTTTCTTGCATCAATTTTAAATGAACATATCTTCTTGAAAATCTTTTACTGTTTAAAGCCTCCTTAGGTCATTACATAACCATCATATTAACTTCTAATACCACATATTAGTTTTGCCCGAAAAAAGACTTTTATTGAGAACTATGACATACCAGGTGCTATATAAGTAATCTACATGGGTTGTCTCACTTAAACCTTATATATAACATCTTAGAAAAGTATTAACTCCATTTTAAAACAAATATAGAAGAGGTTAAGTAATCTGCTCCAAGTCAACAGAGCTAATAAGTAATGAAGTCAAGATTCAAGTTCAGGGCTGACTCCAGAGTCTGCACAATTAATAGCCAGGTGGCTAACACACATCAATTTGCATGTAGTTTAGGACAAGAAATTTAAATTTTTTTGTGCTTTCCCAATAAGTACATTTTTAATCTACACTTTTTGAGCAGATAATCTTTAAAACTTTCTATATCTTTATCTATGAGAGACCAAATAGTCCTATGACATAAGGTGGGTCCTTTTCCCACTCAGTAACTATTCTTACCTCAAAAATAATGGACTGGTTATTCTTTTTGAGGTAGAAAGCGAAGACGTAAGTGTACATGAGTGTGGCACGACACTGGCAGAGGACATCGACTGCCTTCTTCAGGAACTGCACCTCAATCCAGGACATGTTGTGCTGTTGCATCTCTTCCATTTTCTGCTTCACCTGAGCATACAGTTTGTGCTCAAAGCGTAGACTCTGCATGTGGTTCATATAGCGATTACAGTAGAACAGGTACCTCTGCAGAGCTGCCCTAGATCGCTGGCGCACAAGAAAAATTAAGGTTACATAATTATGACAAATGTATTATATATAAACAAAAGCTGATAATCACATTTGCTGATGAAAGTATAGAATTTTGGCTAAAATTAGGAAAACAGGCATTTACTGCTAGCTTTGCTCTGAATGTCTCATAGGTGTACTTTCTAATATGGCAGCCACTAGAAACATGTGACTATTTAAATTAAAATTAAAAATTTAGTTCTTTAGTACTCAATAGCCACACATGGTCAGTGGCTACTGGATTGGACAGTGGTAATAAAGCACATTTTCGTCATTACAGAAAGTTCTATAGAATATCACCGTTTTACAGTGCAATAAAATATAAAATAAGCAAGAAACATCAATATTTTGAAGTAGAAAACAGAGAGGCATCCCTGGCCAGGTAGCTCAATTGGTAAGTGACATCCCTATCCACAAAAGTTGCGGGTTCCATCTCAGGTCAGAATCAACCAATGAATGCATAAATAAGTGGAACAACAAATTGATGTTTTTGTCTTTCTCCCTTCCCCTCTCTTTCTAATATCAATTTTTTTTTTTAAATTTGAAAACAGAGAAGCAACCAGATACCTTATAGCTCCTGACATACTGTAAAACAGCTAAGAGTTTTAGGTCCTATCCAAACCACCTTCCTCCCCAAACAGATTGAATTCAAGTATCTGGAATTAACCATCACCTTCAGGAAGTACAGGGATATAAGAACCTATTAAATGACACGAGAGCTGCAATCAACACAATAGAGAATATGGAAAATTCTATAAAGCAAAATAACTTAGTTTCCCCTACCAATAATGGCAAGGAGAGAGAGAGAGAAAAAAAAAGAAAAAAAAGAAAAGGAAGGATTTAAAGATTAGAGGAGACTCAAGAGATATCAATCAAATCCATTTTGTGGATTATGATTTGAAGCAAATATTTAAAAAATTTATGAGATAAATGGGGACATTTGAACACTGGAGAGTTGACGATATTAACAAAGTATTGCTTTCAAACTATATATAGTATAATTTAAACATAATATGTTATAATCCTATCTAATAAAAGACAAAAAGGGTAATTGACCGTACCTTCGCTATGCTTCCCATTGGCTAATCAGGGTGATATGCAAATTAACCGCCAACTAAGATGGTGGTTGGCAGCCACGCAGCTGAAGCGAGCAGGAGGCCTGCTTGCTCCAGCGATGGAGGAAGCCAAGGTTCCCCACCTGCCGCGGCCCGGCTCTGAGCTCCGTAAGCAACAAAGTTTCAATTATAGAAGCTAAACAAACCCCAGATACCTGCTTTCAGCAGGCCGTGGCCTCAGAGCTGGGAGTGAACAGGAGCTGGCTCTCAGCTCCAGTGACAGCAACAAAGTTTCAATTATAGAAGGTAAACAAACCCCAGAATTAAAAAAAAAAGAAAAAAAGGAGAGGCTGGGAGCTTCAGTCGCCGGCCAGCCTGAAAACGGCCCTCAGCCCCTCACCCAGACTGGCCAAGGCACTCCAGTGGGGACCCCTACCCTAAAGGGGGTGTGGCCAGCCTGAAAACAGCCATCAGTCCCTCATCCAGGCTGGCCAGGCACCCCAGTGGGGACCCCCACACTGAAGGGGGTGTGACCAGCTGCAAACAGCCATCAGCCCCTCACCCAGGCTGGCCAGGCACCCAAGCGGGACCCCCACCCTGATCCGGGACACCCTTCAGGGCAAACCAGCCGGCCCCCACCCATCCACCAGGCCTCTATCCTATATAGTAAAAGGGTAATATGCAAACTGACCCTAACAGCAGAAAGACTGGGAATGACTGGTCACTATGACACACACTAACCACCAGGGGGCAGACGCTCAATGCAGGAGCTGCCCTCTGGTGGTGTGTGCTCCCACAGTGGGAGCTCTGCTCAGCCACAAGCCAGGCTGATGGCTGCCAGTACAGCGGTGGTGGTGGGAGCCTCTCCTGCCTCCTCAGCAGCGCTAAGGATGTCCGACTGCAGCTTAGGTCTGCTCCCCGCTGGCAAGTGGACATCCCCCGAGGGCTGCCGGGCTGCCAGAGGGATGTCTGATTGCCAGCTTAGGCCCAATTTCCTGGGGAGCAGGCCTAAGCCAGCAGGTGGTCATCCCCCAAGGGGTCAAAGACTGCAAGAGGGCACAAGCCGGGCTGAGGTACCCCCCACCCCCCAGTGCACAAATTTTTGTGCACCGGGCCTCTAGTATATAATAACTATATACACAAACAATATTGGTATTGCAGTTACAGTAAAACAAAATTTAAATCAGATGAAGTATTACCAAAGAAACAATGTAATATCAGGTCTAGATTTGCTTTATATTATTTATCACACTGCAAAAATAATTTACATAGGACTCTTCTATTACACTGTACTTCTCCAGAGGAGCCAGAATTTTTAAAAGTAATCTTAGCGTGGCTCAGTGGTTGAGCATTGAACTATGAACCAGGTCATAGTTTGATTCAAATTCAGGGCACATGCCTGGGTTGCAGGCTTGATCCCCACCCCGGGATTGGGAGGGCATATAGGAGGCAGCCGATCAATGATTCTCTCTCATCACTGATGTTTCTATCTATCTCTCCTTCTCCTTTCCTCTTTAAAATCAATAAAAATGTATTTTAAAATAAATAAAATAAAAATAATCTTATTATGTGTACCTAATATGTAGAAAATGATTATAATAAATGCTTATTAAATACTACCACTATGAAAGGGTTTCTTACCAGATACATATTTCTTTTCTTTTACCATCACCTTCTCTCTCTTCCTCTCCTCATGCCTTAAAGCTAATTAACAGCACAGACACTACTAACATGATCTAGTATCATATAACATTGAAACATCTCAAAAAAATCTATACAAGCCATGTTACCTCAAGAGTCAGGTAGGTATCAAAAACCAATGCTTACACACTGGAAAATTATGCCAATTACATCCAATCGTTATTAAAAATATTGTTATTATTTATCTTAATAATATAAAAATTACAGCAACTGTATGTAAAAATATATACGTGAAAAATAATTTGGCTGGCATTTTATCTCCCCCAAAGCACTAATATTTTCAAGCCTGTCAAATTCCCAAGATGAAACAGAAAACCTAAATTGCCATATTAAAATGTATAGGACTTGACTTAACATGACCAACAATTCTAAAACAGCTTATTAATACAGGTCTAAAATTTAACATGAAAGAAAATCCATACCATCACTGCAAATAAAACCAACTTAAAAAAATATATGCATATTTTTTTTTGATTTCAGAGAGAAAGAGAGAGGGAGACAGAAACATCGATGAGAGAGAATCATTGTTTGGCTGCCTCCTGCACACCCTACAATGCCGCAACCTGGGCATGTGCCCTGACAAGGTATCGAACCATAACCTCCTGGTTCATAGGTCGATGTTCAACCACTGAGCCATGTTGACCAGGCAATAAAACCAACTTTTAAATCAAACAACAGAATCTAGACTGAGAAAACCAATCAGCGACATGAAAATACTTGGGAAAACAAACAAGAAAGTCTGAATGCTTAGACCAGGGGCAGGCAAACTCTGTCCTGCAAGACATATCCAGTTGCTATTTTTGTAAATAAAGTTAAATCTGTGTTCCTGAGACACTTTAAGATTTTATCACACACAAAAAATCCTATTTTCTCTATAGTTTTCCTGTACTATTCTATTATGGAATTTGAGAATAACAATTGGCTTAAATTATGAGCTCTTTGTTCTTAATTTTTGATTTACTGATTCACAATACACTTATTCAAATGTAATAAACTATTCAAAACCAGCCACATACAGTAATCTATCAACAGTAAAAATTTTCCCCCCAATTTTTAGAGATAAGAAGGGAGAGAGAGAAAAACATCAATGTGAGAGGGAAATATTGATCAGTTGCCTCCTACATGCCCCCTACTTGGGGATTGAGCCAGCAATCCAGGCATGTGCCATGACTGGGAATCAGACTGGCAACCTTTTGGTACACTGGACAACGCCCAACCAACTGAGCCACACCGGCCAGAGCTATCAACAGTAATTTAATTTTAGCAAACAACATCTTTCAAATTAATTTTAACTTGAGCTTCACTGATTTTGGAGTTCTCTTGGATTGGCTGTATAGTTGTATAAAAACATAAGGGTTTACAGCTGGTTTTATGTTTAAACATTGTTTAAGTAAAATTACAATGAATATAATCTAAATCAATATTGAAATTTGTAGGTTTTTTCCCCTTTAAAAGGACCACAAATATTGTGAAAGTCTATGAACCACTACTTACCATTTATAAATACAAAGTAGAATTTTCCAGTCTCAAAAAACAAAAAAAAGACATAGAAGTTTCACTTCTAATAATATGACAGATTAGGTTACACACACACACACACACACACACTTCTGTATTTATGGTTAATTGTAAATAAATTTTAAAAGAATGTTTAAAAAGTAAAACAAGAGCCTGGCCTGTGTGGCTAAGTGGTTGAGCTTCGCTTTATGAACCAGGAGGTCGGGGTTCTAGGTCAGGGCACAAGCCCAAGTTAGAGGGGGCATGCAGGAGGCAGCCGATCAATGATTTTCTCTCATTATTCATGGTTCTATCTCTCCTCCTCCCTTCCTCTTTGAAATCAATAAAAATATATTTTTAAAAAGTGAAAGAAGCAACAAATCATGTTTTGGATTATATCCTTGCAAGGAAAACCATCTGGAAATATTTTGGGGACAACTGGGGAATTTCAATATGGGATGGATGGCATGTAAGGAATTCCAGGAAGTCTACAATTATGATAGAATTACAGGCTGAAAGAAACTCAAAGTGTTGTTGGATCTAAATCTACACCTAAAATGTTTAAATCCCTTCTATAATAGTGGTTGTGTCCCCCATCCTGTGATAAGTAATTCCCCATCTCCTGAGGCAATCCATTCCAAAAGAGCTTCTTAATGAACAATGAAGTTAAAAAAAAAATAAAAAGAATTAAAAATAAGTGAGACTGCATATAAATAGCAGCAGACTACTGAACAATTACTGTTCTCTAGTCTCCTTGTTGGGGAGGGAAAATCTTGACACCATGACTACTGAAACCTGGAATGTCTAGATTAAAAGAAAGCAGGCACACCTATAAATAGAAATGCTCCTGATATGCATTTTCGATAAGATTCCCTTTCTAAATGTACATAGATACCCAGTATTTACTGGAGTATATTCCCATGAATCTTTCAAAATTGAAAACTGCTGCTAATTTATTCCTTAATAAACGTACAATGCACATCCTATTCAACTGTTACCCCAAAATAAAGTGTACTTACCTCCTGTGCGTCTCTTGCTGCCTTTGCGTCATCCTCATTATAGCGGTTACAGTTGTACCTTAAAGTAAGAAGATTCCATAAATAAAAAAGGGAACAGAATTGTAGCCTGGATTTAGAGATTATTTAGAACCAATATTCTGTTTTATACAGGTACAGATAAACTGAGGTGCTAAAATACCCAGGGTTCTATCATTATAATGATAGTTACTACACTGAAAGGCGCTCAGTGTTAAATCTAACCCACACCTAGTGCTTGAATCCTCCTGTAATAGAATATCAGTCCTCTGTCTAGTAATAGGGAATTTACCACTTTCTGAGGTAGTCCATTCCAAATCAGCTCACCTATAATCATTAGAAAACACTGTCATTCTAGAACTTCCATTTACTGACTAAAATTTGACTTCTAACTCAATTTTTGAAGAAAGAAATCATCTCATCTCCTAGGCTGACTATTATTTAGGCCAAATATCCCCAATTTTTCCAGAGTTACTCACCTTCTTCTCTTCTCTTTTATAGACCAATAGTTGATGGACTACAACAGTAATAGATGCTGTTGCTATTTGCTGTACGTGCTGTATATGCTATTACAATTTGTAAGTGTCATTGAAAACTGAATGATATACAAAGTGAGGAACTGGGGGAAAGAGAAGTCAGTGGAGATGAATAAGATGGGCACTTCCCTTGTCCTGCTTACTCTCTACCTCTTCTTTTATGGGAGCCTATTTATGAAAGCAGCTGGTATTTATTGAGTGCTTGCAATATACAATACACTTACTAAGAACTTTAAATGTACTATCACATTTAATCTCCTCAACCATCTTATAAAATGTGTATTATTATTATCCTCACTGAGTAGATGAAAAACTAGGTTTTGAGAAGATAGGTAACATACTCTAAGTTGTAAAACTAGTTTCAGAGCTGGGAATTAAACTCATGCTTTGTATGCCAACTGAGGCCCATGCTCTTAACAAGTGAGTACATTGTTCATATATTGTTGTCATGTCTCCAGAAACTTTTAACAGTGATCTTTGTAAAACTAAAGAATATCTTGTTTGCCGAAACCGGTTTGGCTCAGTGGATAGAGCATCGGCCTGCGGACTGAAAGGTCCCAGGTTCGATTCCGGTCAAGGGCATGTACCTGGGTTGCGGGCACATCCCCAGTAGGAGATGTGCAGGAGGCAGCTGATCGATGTTTCTCTCTCATTGATGTTTCTAACTTTCTATCTATCTCCCTTCCTCTCTGTGAAAAATCAATAAAATATATTCAAAAAAAAAAAAAAAAAAAGCTTTCTGGAAAAAAAAAAAAAAAGAATATCTTGTTAAACTGGATCATTATTCTAGCTTGTCAAGTTCTTCAGGATTCTGATGACCTATATATTTAATATCTCTCTTTGATGTTACCCCAAAATGTAAGATTAGTTTAAGAATGTCATCAATGAAACTGATCAGAAAAGCAGTATACAGTTTATGTAGAGAAAAAACCTCCACAAAACAAAACAGATGAGGACAAAGCCTTTCAGCAACACAATAAAGCACTCCATTAGGCTTAGAAAGGCACAAATCCATTATCTATACTCCAAGAAATCATTCAATTAAACCCAAATATCCCTCCTTCTCTATAGTCACAGCCCAGGCCATAAACTTCTCACTTTACAATGAAATATCTTTCTGAGATCTGCAGAAAACATTCCCTAATCCATCATCCTAATAATACCATTGGATTCTGGGATTTAACAGAAGAGAAAAATTAAAGTTATGTGGCTCATATGTAGTTTGTGGAATCAAAAAATTTGGAAACTTGAATTACATTTTCTCTGCTTCCAGTCTTTGGTATCTCTCTATTTTCCAAAATTACTCAGACCAACAATGACTCACTGAGCTCATCTTCAAGGTTTTAAAATAAGCCAGACCACAATTTACCTAGGTCAGGAGATTTATTAATTTTCCCCTAGCTTGGGTTATAATCTTCTCTTACCAATAATTACTCTACTCAATTTAGTCCAAAGATCACCCCTGCTTGCCCTCTACTGGTCAAATTTTTTTTTTTAAAATATATTTTATTGATTTTTTACAGAGAGGAAGGGAGAGGGATAGAGAGTTAGAAGCATCAATGAGAGAGAAACATCGATCAGCTGCCTCCTGCACACCCCCTACTGGGGATGTGCCCGCAACCAAGGTACATGCCCTTGACCAGAATCGAACCTGGGACCTTTCAGTCCGCAGGCCGACGCTCTATCCACTGAGCCAAACCAGTCAGGGCTACTGGTCAAATATTAACACATCTTCTTCTTAGAATCTGATAATCCTTAAAATTTTTCCTTTTAATTTTTTTTAGATATTTATAAGCCTCAATTCATTCTGGTCTTTAATCTGCCAACATTACTAAGGATTTTAAAGCAGAAAAGCAAATAGGAATCATCTACACTTCTAACTTAGAAAACTGATAGTGCTCTTGGAATACTATTTTGAAGATTCTGAGGCATTTTCAGATTCAAACAAGAAAGCAGAGCATGAATCATTTGTAATCCTAGCCACGGGAAAAGGCATTGTCTTAAGTTCAGATCTTTCTCACCTGGACTTGAACCTATAATTTATTCCCCTCCCATCCACCCTCTACAAAGCAGCCACAATCATGAGACAATGTATGTAAGAGAGCCTTCTCATCTAAATAAAAGATCTGATCATGTCACGCCCTTAAAATCCTTCTGATACTGTCCAAACTACATTTCTGACACCCTGATCCAGGCCATTCTTTATTCTTTGGTATCCATTTGTTTTGTACCTTTTTTAGTTTTCAATACAGCTCATTTAAAATTTAAGTTGTGATCAGAGATTACCTTACACACAAAAATACATCTCTTTAATAACTCTTTTTCCACATTCCCTCTCCCCTTCACTAGGCTTTTAAAAATATAATAAATTTATTAGTTTCTGAACATTCTAATCCTAGTTTGCCTTCTTAAAATCCAGAGTACCAGTCTGGTGAAAACCCAAACAACCTTTCATGGCTCCGACGGTGGCAAAATCACTTTCTTTACTTCCAACTAATTTTTAACGGCTTGGAATTAATTTCAGACAAGTAATCCCTCATACTATTCCTCTTGCTAATGAAACTAATGAAAGTTCCAATAAAATGAAAAGAGAAGACTTGCCATTGCCTGAAGTTCATATCTTTGTCATCTGGACTTGAACCTACAATTTATTTCCATCCACCCTCTATAAAGCAGCCACAATCATGAGACAATGTAAGAAAGAACATAACAGAGAGCCTTCTCATCTAAGTAACAGACCCGATCATGTCACACCCCTAAAATCCTTCTGATAGTGTCCAAACTACTTTAGGTCCCAGTCTATGTTCTCTTTTCCTATTCCCCACAACTTATGAGGGGCCACAAACTCAAGGCCAATAGGGGATAGGCAGGTAGCTCAAATCAATGAAACAGGTCATTTGAATATTGTAACACTCAAATATTTTCACTTTTACCAAGAGATGTAGTAACTCCTATTTTTCTCAAAATTAAAGGCATTTTCAGTCTAACTTGCATTTCTCCAAATGAATAAGAAATATGCATGGGCCCTAGCTGGCTTGGCTCAGTGGATAGAGTGTCAGCCTGTGGACTCGATCCCCAGTAGGGGGCGTGTAGGAGGCAGTTGATAAATGATTCACATCATTGATGTTCCTCTCTCTCTTCCCCTCTCCCTTCCTCTCTCATATCAATAAAAATATATTTAAAAAATTAATATGCATGGAGCAGGTATATATTTCTACTGAAATGAGATTAGTGCCATCATGATAAATGCAAAGGCCATTAAGCTTCAGTTTTGGGGCAACAAAACTGAAAAGGAAAGGCTAGCCACCAATTCCAGGTGATTGCTGCCAAGCAGAAATGCAGGCCTGTGCCTATGTTTCAAAAAGAAGCTAAAAATCTGAAATGCATTGGGTAATTTTCCAAATTTGGGACAAACTTTTTGAGAGGGTAAGTAAAGCACACCTGCATGCTGGGTTTTGCCATCAGTCTCTTAGTTTTCTTCAACTGTTGTCTAGAGAGAGACATATCAGACAATGCAACTGTTCTCTGAATAAATTATGCATGTTCACATCATTCTACCTTTGTTCATGCTGCTCCTTTGCCCTGAATATTTTCCTAACACTATTTCAACCAAATGAACTTAGTCCTCCTTAAAATTAATCTCAATTATTACCTCTTCTGTGAAATATGCCTAATTAATTCCTCTCTCTGGATATCTTGAATATACTTCTAACACTAATCACACAATGTATTCATTTAGCTAGCTCCCAAGTTAGATAGTAATTTCCATGAGGTAGAAACCTTATTCATAATATGCAGCATTTATCACATACTTATGTGAACATATCCTTCCCTTCATTTCCCCAACCTACCAGGCAGATCCATGTGGTTCCCAAGGGCCAAGACACACCCAGCAAAACTCTGCTTTACAGTTCTGGTTACGACAGACCATGTGATTACAACCGCCATCCTTCTCAATTGTGACATGGCATTTGGGACATTCCTATGAAGAGAAACTATAAAGTTGGTGTCAATGCTACACTAGGTTGTATTACTACCACTGAGAAGAAGCCCGTTCTAGATTTGGTTTATTTTTGATATCACATTTACTGTGATTAATACATGTAAAGCACTTAGAACAGCGTGGAATAATAAACACTACTGAAAATGAGCTGTTATCATTATTACTGGCTGTTAAGATGCAAAAGAATTTAAGGATTTTAGTGGAGTTGGCGGACAAAAATATTTTTAAAGTTCTTTTAGCCATACACAGTAATAATAGTTTTATGGAAGATAAAAGTTGTTTATGTAAATATAGTTCTCTCTCTGGTATCATCTAAAAATAATGACTGAGTACTTCTTGTATCTCACATTGTTCTCAGTGTTTTATATGCATTAATTTATAATCCTTATAGTAGTGCTATTCTTATTTCCATTTTTCAGATGAATAAACTAAGGGAGAGAAAACAAAGAAACTAGACCAAGGTCACAAAGGTAGCAAATGATAGAGTAAGGATTCACACTCAAGCAATTTAGTCTCAACAGTCAGGCAGGTGGAACTGGTAAATTCTTTTTGTGGCTACTGAGGTTCCCTACTTTCTTCTGCCAAATATGCTTGCTTTAAATTCTTCTCATTGTGGTCCATTTACAAATGCGCTACAGAGGTCATGATTTTTCCTCCTTGAGTCTGTATCATGTTCTTCTTTGCTAGTGAGCTAAAGTTATTAACCTGCAGGCCTACTGTTTTTCTCTTTTAAAAAAATTTAGACAAATCAAACACCCAGAATTTAAAAGAAAATAAGATATAAAGCTTGTATTTTTGCTGTATTTATTTGTTTGATGTCTATAACTACCACAAGGGGGAAGTAGTACTCATTATATTATTTATACAATTCAGCCTTTGTGAAACAGACTATGCCCATAAACTACAGTTATTTGAAATATTTCAATATGGCAATTTTTAATCATACATTTAAACCAGTTAACTACCATGCATCCAAAATGGAAACCATCCCCACATGCCACGATATTTTGAATTTAATTTTAAAAAATCAATTTACAATGAATATTATAAAAACAAATATATTACTCACAATTCAGGTGTTCCTGAATATCTGAATATTTTTAGCTGAAAATTTTCACGAAAAATGATTTTAAAATTGGTCAGGGCTGCCACTTAGGGAAAACATTTTTTTTATAGATGCACGTGGTGTGTGGGGAAGGTCCACTGCTTGCGTCTACAGATGCTTATGGTGTACAATGTGTTAAATCAAATTTTTGAAATCACACACATAAGAAATTTTATATTTTCTCAAAGAAGCAAGTTCCAGGCCTAAAATATGTCTCTCTCTACATATCTTTGTTATAATTAACCAAATAGTATGAAGTTCTCAATATGTTAGGATACCATCATCAATCTGCATATCTGTTTAAAGAGCTGATAATAAATAAAAGTTTCTGAAACTTCTCAAGAAAAAAAACCTCTTCACTTTCACCTCAAAACTACCAAGTCAAGCCCAGACAGTGCGGCTCAGTGGTTGAGCATCAACCTATGAACCAGGAAGTTACGGTTCCATTCCTGGTCAGGGCACATGCCTGGGTTTTGGGCTTGATACTTAGGAGGGGGGCGTGCAGAAGGCAGCTGATCAATGATTCTCTCTCATCACTGATGTTTTTATCTCGTTCTCCCTCTTCATTTCTCTCAGAAATCAATAAAAATATATTAAAATACAAATGAAAACCTACCAAGTAGGTAACTTTCTTATTACAAACTAGAGGCCCGGTGCAAAAATTCGTGCACTCAGGGGTGTGTGTGGGTCCCCCTCAGCCTGGCCTGCACCCTCTCCCAGTCCGGGAGCTCTCAGACATCCTTAGTGCTGCCACGGAGGCAGGAGAGGCTGAGTGGCACTCCCCCTTGTGGGAGCGCACTGACCATCAGGGGGCAGCTCCTTCGTTGAGTGTCTGTCCCCTGGTGGTCAGTGCATGTCATAGTGACCTGTCATTCTGCTGTTTGGTCGATTTGCATATTAGCCTTTTACTATATAGGATTACTATTCTTCCTCAATAATCTATCTTCTAATCAGTCAAACATAGTCAAACATATAATCCCTCCTTTAAACATTTTGGGGGTTTAGGATATTTGTGATTTCTCTAGATGCAGAAAGTGGGTGAGAGTTTAAGCAAACTATTTAATGAAAATATAGCTGCCCTATTCCAAACACTAGCTTTACAGACAATATTTAAGGATTCTGGGGCTTTAATTAACATATCTGGTGGAGAAATCCTTAATTTTCAAAAAATGAGGCAAGCTAGGAAATTTTTTAAAATAACAAAAGTAACCATACTTCCTGACACTAGAGTAAGGTTTTTAGCAATGCACTCATGAAAACCATTATACTTATCATGATGGTTAGCACAAAAATATTTGTTGAAAAATATTTCAACCATACTGTCCTCAAAGATGTGGGCACTGTACTGTGTGAAAGAACTTAGTTTCACTGCTAATGCTTTCTGAGAGACGGAAATAAATATGCATTTTTAATTTTGGGGGGTAGAGCAGGGTACTAATGTTATAAAATCATGTGTTAACCTTCATCATTTAAGCATTCCTTACTCTTATTGTCGTGTGATTGGATGATGAAACTGTACAAAGGTATAACTAACACAGGCTAAACAACTCAGTATTATTTAAAGCAGTGGTCACCAACCTTTCGGACCTCATGGACCACCAGTAGTCCACGGACCACCGATTGGCGACCACTGATTTAAAGCATCATCTTCACATTTGAAAGGCAATTCTAAAAAAGAATAGCCCATTAATAAACCTTATCATTCATCACCCAAGTCACTTCCTGTTTGGATGGGATATAAGATTGAATTTTTTTCTATTCAGAGATTGGCTGGTACACAGTTGGGGTTCAAATGCTTGTTCATTACTTAGCGATAGGAAACAAGGGTGTTCAAGATTACTTGTATTTGTGATTTTTGTCTAGAAGTGGTTCAGGGTTATAAAAAGACTGAATTTTGAAACTAGTATCCTGAGCAATGCACTTAAAAATAAAACAAAACACACACACATGTACAAATCAAGGGATACCCATATTACACCTAAACTTGTATTTCTTAAGAGTCCGGTCTTGTAATAAATCATATTATATAAGTTTAACGCGTTAAAAATGTTACATAATAAAAAGTTATCCAGTTACTCTGAATGCTGTTCTTAAAAAAAATAATAATCCCTTAAGTTAAACCCTCGGGATTTTTAAAGGCAGAAATGCAAATTAGCCTAATAAAACCAAGCTAGGTGGAGTACACTCTACAATACATTTGTATACTAAAAGGAAGCCAAGAACAATATGAAAAAGCATTACAGAAATGTCAGGGTAGAAAAATTATCAGCCCTTTCTTCTATAGGAAACTAATGTTTTTCCAGTAAAAGAAAAAATTTAAAGTGGAGTCCTGTGCATATTACACTATAGCATTCAATACAATAAACTCAAAACTAAAATAAAGAAAAAATTAATAGGCAATCATTCTAGACAAAGCAAAAACAAAAAACCTTAATCGAGAAAAAGATAAAACAAGGCCCTTAACCAGGTAAACTTGCTGTTTTTTGCTAATGCTGATGCACCTGTCCTTATCAGTTCATTACCACAAGTTTACTGAAGGAAAATACCAACCTTTGTGTTGGCTGCAATCCAATTAGAGGTTTCACTGTCATCATCACACTTTTTAATCCACTTCTTCAACCACTGTTGGGGGAAAAAACACACAACAACAACTATTAGGTTACAACAAAAGACTTAAGAGTAAAAATAGTAAATTGCTTCAACACAAATTCAGTTAAACTTAAATATAAAACCCAAAGGACAAGATTATTACTGGGTTTACTTCCTTTTAAATCAAGGAAATCCTGCAGTTTTTATATCAAGTATATAAAAATTGAACCAAAGGAGGACTTTCTCTGGCTGAATAGAATGGAGAACCTACAGTTTGATTAGAATTTCAGCTCCAAGGTGTGCCATTCCCCTTAGCCAAATACAAAGCCTACTGAGGAAGGTGCCTTAACTATCATTATCCTGATAATATCAGGAGTTGACTTATTCCTAAGGAACACTCTGAATGCTTGTAATGATCACCTGAAACAAAAAGGGCAAAATAAAATCTTTTATCTATTACTGGATAAATAACAAAATTGTGGGCTGTAGTTTTCAATAAACAAGTCTTAAAAGTGCTCTATGTTATTTAAAAATGAAAATGCCAAACTTACCTTACATTTAACAGGATCATGCCAATTTTCTCCACAGTTAAAACTGTTAAGTGACATAAGAGTTAAAAGAATTAAGTCCCACCTACTGTAAAGTATGTAAGCAAACAAAACACTTCATGCTCTAAAGTTCCTCAATATTTTTACCAGTTTCCAGTGACTGGCAAATAGAAAGGCAGGAACCATGTCTATTTTATTCTAAATAAATTATTTAGAATCTAGTATTAGGATCAGAGTGTTGTGTGTATGTGTGTGTGTGAATAAAGAATGACTATAAGCATGACATGCTTAGATGATAGTTTCATAACAAATCACTATCTAAACAGCTATGAAACTGTTAAAAAATCAGATTATTTGTATTTTTCTGATAGTTTTTAAGATGGATCCTTGGTACAGTCATTCTCTAATTGAAGCCAAATTGAAATAATTTTCATTAATTTCAACCTAAATGTCAACCATGCTTCAATAGCATATATTATCTTATTTAACACCCCAAATAAAGAATAAAAGTCTGGCTTTGTAGGGTAATATGTAACTTAGTACTAATGCACTATAAGCAATATACAGGAAGCAAACAGGCCACTGTTTGCATGATCCAAATGAACATCAGTCCAGTAGAGATAAACTGTACCAAATAAGGTGTAAAATAAAAGAGTGTGACTAAATATTCTCTAAGAATATACTAATTATTAATGCCTTTTGTTTTCTAGGCAAATGGTATATACATTTGGAAAAAAGTATAAATTAAGAATAAACACAAATTTTATGAAAATATAACCAGGGAATGGCTGATAAATTAGCTAATAAAGTAATTTAGGGAAGCCAAAAATCCTTTGCAAATAAGAGAAACAAAGTGCTATTCATTTAATTGAAGTTAAGATAATGGTTATATCTAGAAAAGAAGATGAGGAATGGGACGGAGAAGGGAACCAAAGGGGTTCAAATGTGTCTGTCGTATTTTCTTTCTTTCTTTTTTCTTTTTTTAAAAATATTTTATTGATTTTTTACAGAGAGGAAGGGAGAGAGATAGTTAGAAACATCGATCAGCTGCCCCCTTCACACCCCCCACTGGGGATGTGCCCGCAACCAAGGCACATGCCCTTGACTGGAATTGAACCTGGGACCCTCCAGTCCGCAGGCCGATGCTCCATCCACTGAGGCAAACTGGCCAGGGCACATTTTATTTCTTATTAAAAACAAAATACTGATTTTGATTAAGTTGGGTTGTAGCTACATAAGTATTCATTGCTCTTATTCTCTATACTTTAGTCTGTATTCAAGATATGTCACACTAAAAATATATTTGAAAGTAGGTATGGAATCAGAATCCACCCCATCTACCTGGTAAACTATAAACAATCTATCTATCTATCTATCTATCTATCTATCTATCTACCTACCTACCTACCTACCTATCTATCATCCATCTATCTATCTATCTATCTATCTATCTATCTATCTATCTATCTATCTATCTATCTATCTATCTATCATCTATCTATCAAAAGAAGTAATATGCAAATGAGGTCAGGACTCTGTAATGGTCACGACCAGCTCAGGAAGAGGGGCTGGGGCGGCCCTGAGCCAGAGAGAACAACACACAGTCGCGGCCCTGAGTCTGAGAGATCAACACAGAGGGGTGCCTGCTCCGAGCCTCCGACCTGACTGGGGGCAGGCCCCCAGTGGACACACACACACACACACACACACACACACACACACACACGGCGCCTGCTCCGAGCCTCCGCTGCCAGACTGCGGCTTAGGCCCGCTCCCCATAGGTGGGCCATCCCCTGAGGGCTCCCAGACTGTGAGAGGGGGCAGGCTGGGCTGAGGGACCCCCACCCCCTAGTACACAAATTTTATGCACGGGGCCTCTAGTAATATATACCTAATAATTACCAAAACAGCATATATTTTACAGCATATATTTAATGCCTGTAAGTTTACCTGCTATTTTTGGCAATATTTAATATTAGTGATGTATAAGTAATTCTATAGATATTTGGACAAAAAGAAAAAAAGAAAAATGAAAAAAAAAAAGAATGGCATGCAACACCAATAAAGTATCTATTTGCTAGGTCTAGAGTCCCTTGACTTCTCATTCCTAACAGATCCACAAAGGAATGGAAGGCCATCTTAGTTCTCTAATATGTGGTATAACTGTAAATTCCCTAGTAAGTTGAATCTAGAATTCAAAGGTTGAAGGGTATGCAATAGAACTCCAAGAACCCAGGTTATGAAGAAAGCTGGGGCCAGAGAAGCCATAGGAAAACTCTTAGTTAAAAAGCACATCTAATCAACCATGTTCTACCTTTCCAAATTTACCTGAACATTTTCTTCTTACGAGTAATTAAACTTGTCAGAGCAAAGGAGATTTTTTAAAAAGTCCAGACTGTGTATTTTATTCCTAAGAGAGAACTTTAAAACAGCAAGAGCCATAAAGGAACCAAACATAATTTGACCAAATAAGCAATCAGAAATTAGAATAACTGAATTCTTGTCCCAGGTCTATAAGCTTGCTCCCATTTAAGTACCATTGGAACACACAAGAAAATGAGATTGCAACAACTGCACTTTACCATCAGAAAATATATATAAAACTTAGATCAATAAGGAAATAGGGAAGTTATTTAGGAGTGACTTTTAAATCTAATTGTTATTTAAAAGAAATACACACTATTTTAAACCAATAATACCTACTTTCCTCCTTCCTCAGGTAAAATTTTATTCTCTATTTTACAACTAAGAATAAATACAAAAGCTATGTGCACTATTCCAATTTAAGAAATCACTTGCTTACCAAAACTGGCGCCCACATTTGCAGCGAACAGGCTTAGCATCAGGATATTGGACTTTAACAACATGGTGGCAATCCGGGGCAGGACACCACTTTAACAGTCTATTGCACTGAAACACGTTAGAAAATAAAAAATGACAAATTAAATTCTGATGCAAGATTTTGCCAGCACACCAAGCAATTATTTGTATTAGCTCCCTAGCATAAGGGACAAAGAGGCTGATGGTGACATAAGCACATAAAAACCTGCCACCAATACTCAGTCTTCTACAGCAATGCTTTTTGGATGCACTGTTTTTCTTTTTTTTTTACTTACTAGATTACCAGTTTATTATAAAAGTATACAACTTAGTGAGGAAAGAATCTACACAAATAAAAGGGAAAATTGCGAAACAGCGATCAGGCTATCAATCCCCAGAAGGAAAGTAGGGGAGGGCGGGGGTAAGGGGAAGAGATCAACCGAAGGACTTGTATACATGTATATAAGCCAAACCAATGGACATGGACAACAGGGGGATGGGATCGTGAGTATGCAGGGCGGGGGAGGAAGGGGGGGAGGTTGAGGGTTAATAGGGGGGATGAGGACACATTTATAATACCTTAACTAATAATAAAAAAAAAAGGAAAAATTGCAAATTGACCATCCCTCCGCTATGCCCACCAGCCAATCAGGGTGACTAGGCAAATTAACCCAACAAAGATGGCGGTTAATTTGCATACGCAGGCTCGGCGCGGCGACTTAAGACTGAAGACTGAAGAGACTTGGCTTCTCTGCTGTGGCTGCAGAGGAGAAGCCAAGCCTCGCTACGGCCAGAGCTGAGAAGCCAAGCCTCGCATTTGCTGGACCAAAGGCCTGGGTCCTGGGTGCCGGAGGAAAATGGTGCCAACAGCCAGGGAAAGGAAGGCCTATTGCGCAAATCTTCTAGGCTTCTAGTTTTATTATAAAAGCTGAAGATCTATGAAGAGATATCTACTTATTGATTTGTCACAATCCTGAGATAAATGTCACATGATCTCACTCATTTGTGGAATACAATGAACAACATAAACTGATGAAAAAACATAGATCCAGAGACATAGAAGCATTGAACAGACTGTCCAACCTATGAAGAAAGGAGGGGGGTGTGGGGTAAGAGATCGATCAAAGGACTTGTATGCAAGCATATGAGCATAACTGAAGGACACAGACAGTAGGGGGGTGAGGGCATGTGCTGGGGGGTGGGAGTGGCCCAGGAGAGGTCAGTGGGGTAGGAAAAGGAGACTGATGTAATACTTTAAACAATAAAGAATTTAAATTTAAAAAAAAACACCTATATGCATATATGTGTAACCCACGGACACAGACAATAGCATGGTGAAGGCCTGGGGTGGGGCAGGATTTGGGTAGAGGGGGGCAATGGAGGAGACATCTATAATACTCTCAACAATCAAGATTTTAAACAAAATTAATATTTCTATTATAAAAAAATTACTCTAATTAAAAGAGAGAAACTGTTAAGAGAAATCACTTACCTCGACAAAGCTATTTGTTATTAAATGTTGATACTTTAATTTAACCTTTGAATCTGTGATCAGGCGCCTGAAAGCAAGAATAAAAAGTTTATTAGGGAGTTTCAGCCAAGAGTATTTTCTGCATTTATAAAATAAAATTTCAATGCTAAGGCTATAAACTGCCCTTACTTGAAAATATTAAAATGCACATAGATTATCAACAAATATAACTGTAGTAATCAAAACAATATTTTCAAAGTTTCTGTAGTTTTATTTTGATAGATGTTTTCCCCATATTTCTTACACTCTAAATATTCTATTTTTACCCAGTTTGTATTATGATGTAATGACTTACCAACTACTGCCAAATTTAGGCCCCTTTCAGGGTCTTCTGAATGACATCTTGCCTTAAACCCTAATTTCTCAGCCACCTTTCCTCAGATCCCCTCTCCAAAATCAGTGTGTGAAATATGACAAGAATATTAAGAAATTGATCCAGGTGTTGCTATAGTTTTGAGTACCTTCTTCTTTTGAGATCTCTTGGTAATTTACTAGAAATACTGACTGCAACCTGGCTTCTCTCGTCCACCAAGAACACTATAATTCACAACAACTTCTAGAAATCACAGGAACCCATGAAAGTGAAGAACCCTGAAGCTTAAGTTTCATTAGTTTTAATAGTAAAAACTCTTTTAAGTGTGTTGTAAGAAAAAGGTGTTGCTGTGCCCCTCCACCCTGGGTGCACACATGATGGAGCCCTGCGGGGCTAGCCCCTTAGTGACCAGGCCTCCAGATCCAGACCCCTTTGGCAACCCAGAGCCCCCCAACACAGGGAAGTGCATTTTAAAGAAATTAAAGAAGGGATTGCACGATAGTGGTGGATTAAGTGGAAGCTACAAAGATATTACCCAAGGACAAAACTGGAATTTCAACTAAAATATAGAAAAATCAACCTGAATAACCAACTGAAGACCAGCTGGAGAGAACACTCATAACCAAGGACTTAAAGAGGAGGCCATAACAAGACAAGTAGGAAATGCTGAGGCACAAGAGGGCACAGAAACAAACCCAAAGAGGCTGCAGCTGAAATTTGGGAGGGATATTTCAGCAGTGGGGATTCCCTGTGAGAAATTTGAGGTTTAAACACCCAGCTAGCCTTCGCAACCCAGAATACAAGAACTGAGCAAAGTGGCCACATAACATCTGGCGGTGAAAAGCACTGGGGGTTCTGTCCTGCAGGGAGAGACGGGAAACGTAGGCACCTCCTTAAAGGGCCAATGCACTCAATATGGTTTTCAGTCACTCACCTTGGGCTCTGGCAGAGGGAGGGCAGAGTGGACTAGAGCTGTGTGAGAAGAGTCGGGGATTGGTGGCTCTGGAGAGAGCTGAGAAGAGAGCCACCTGGAACCCCTGTGCTGAGGCATTCTCCCATGCTGCAGAAAGCACTATTCTTAGGAAAGCTTTTCCCATCAATGCAGCTTCAGGGGCTGGAGGGATGCGGAGAGAAACTCCCCCAACTATTAGAAACCCTTTGCCTACCATGTGGAGTTTACGCCCTGCTGAGCTCTGCAGACTGAGGCTCACTAAGTGACTGAGACGAACAATCAGCCTGCAGGAAGGGGCAGATCTCTGAGGGTTTGGACTCTTTCTGTGCCTGACCTGCTTCTGGGCCTGAGGCTAAAGAGAGCAGACCTTGGTGCGCAGCTTGGTACTTTCCACATGCATCCAGCCCCAGCAGAGGGAGCCACAAGCTGTGAATCACTGATAGCTCCAAACAGAGTACTCAGGGCCAGTCACAAACAGCATCTGACATTGACCTGAAACAAAGACACTCCAAAGAGGCCCCCAAAGCAATAATAAACCCAGTGGACAGTTTCATACAACAACAGAATAGGATCAAATAGGCTTCACAAGCACTATATCCACAGGGAGATATTGGCAGACTTCAAGCCCTAGTGAGGTGAATTCAGCTTCTTGTGATCAGCACCTGCACAGCAGCCTGCACACTGTGTTGGGTGGGGAATGAGCCAGACTGATCATCAAGCCCACGCACAAGCAAGCCAATAGCAATCAAGACTCAATTACAACAGGGAAGGCCAATACAACATACACAAAGGACATTATTACAGCATCCAGGTCTGGTGATCAGGGAGACTGCGCCTTTGGGTCGCACAGATCACCTACTACCTAAGACAGTGATGGCGAACCTTTTGAGCTCGGCGTGTCAGCATTTTGAAAAACCCTAACTTAACTCTGGTGCCGTGTCACATATAGAAATTTTTTGATCTTTGCAACCATAGTAAAACAAAGATTTATATTTTTTATATTTATTTTATATATTTAAATGCCATTTAACAAAGAAAAATCAACCAAAAAAAATGAGTTCGCATGTCACCTCTGACAAGCGTGTCATAGGTTCGCCATCACTGACCTAAGGCCACCCTAGCAAGATTGGGGGTTGTAAGCAGATCTACTTAAAATATGTAGAAATAAACCCAAACAGGCAGCCAAAATTTGGAGACAAAGAAATAAGCCCCAAATTAAGGAACTAGAAAATTCTCCAGAGACGAACTAAATGAATTGGAGATTAGCAATTTATCAGATACAGAGTTCAGAGTAATGATCATAAGGATGCTCAACAGCATGAAAAAAGACATAAAAACTACGAAAAACAACCAGTCAGAAATGAAGAATGACATAGCAGAAATAAAGAAGACATGAATAGGAAAAAACAGCAGATTAGAGGAAGCTGAGGATCCCATCACTGAATTAGAAGACAGGGTAGAAAAAAATCACTCACGCAAAGAAACAAAAAGAAAAAACAATTAAAGAACAGGAGGATAGTTTAAGAGAGCTGTGGGACAGAATGAAATGTAACAGTATCAGCATCATGCAGTACATTCAACAAAATCCATCAACCATTTTTGATAAAAACTCTCAGCAAAGTGGGAATAAAGGGATATTTCAATATGATAAAGGCCATATACTAAATAGGCAAAACTAAAACCATTTACCCTAAGAACAGGAAAAAGACAGGAATGTCCGCTTTCACTACTCTTATTCATCATAGTACTAGAAATGTTTGACACAGTGATCAGACAAGAAGAAGAAATAGAAGGTATGCAAATTGGAAAGGAGGAAGTAAAGCTCTCATTATTCACAGATGACATGATATTGTGCATAGAAAACCCTATAGCCTGTCCAGCATGGCTCAGTGGTTGAACATCAACCTATGAACCAGGAAGTCCTAGTTCAATTCCTGGTCAGGGCATATGCCTGGGTTGTGGGCTCAATCACCAGTATGGGGCATGCAGGAGGCAGTCAATCAATGATTCCCTCTCATCATTAATGTTTCTATCTCTCTCTCCCTCTCTCTAAAAAATAAAATAAAATAAAATAACTAAAGACTCCACCAAAAAACTACTCGATTTAATAAAGAAATTCAGCAATGTAACAGGATACAAAATTAACACCCAGAAATTGATGGCATTTTTACACATCAATAATGGAAGTCTCAGAAAATAGAAACTAAACAAACAATCCCATTTAGCACTGCAACGAAAATATTAAGATACCTAGAAATAAACTTAACCAAGGAGGTAAAAGACTTTTACTCTGAAAACTACAGGACTTTTGAGAAAAAGAGACAGAGGAAGATATAAACAAGTGGAAGAATATATTTTTTCATGACTGGTAGAATGAACATCATTAAAATGTCCATACTAGCCCTAACTGTTTTGGCTCAGTGGATAGAGTCGGCCTGCGGACTGAAAGGCCCCAGGTTCGATTCCGGTCAAGGGCATGTGCCCTTGGTTGCGGGCACATCCCCAGTAGGAGGTGTGCAGGAGGCAGCTGATCGATGTTTCTTTCTCATTTATGTTTCTAACTCTCTATCCCTCTCCCTTCCTCTCTGTAAAAAAATCAATAAAGTATATTTTAAAAAAACACACAAAAAAACAAAAAAACCCCTGCTCTTTAAAAACACACACAAATGTCCATACTACCCAAAGCAATCTATAAATTCAATGCAATTCCTATTAAATTACCAATGGCATATTTTACAGATCTAGAACAAATTACTACAAAAATTTGTATGGAACCAAAAAAGACCCCCAAATAGCCGTAGCAATCTTGAGAAAGAACAAAGTTAGAGTGATCACAATACCAGATATCATATTATACTACAAAGCCACTGTACTAGAAACAGCCTGGAACTGGCATAAGAACAGACATATGGACCAATGGAACACAACAGAGAACCCAGAAATCGACCCAAGCCATGCTCAATTAATATTTGACAAAGGAGGCAAGAGCACACAATGGAGTCAAGACAGTCTCTTCAATAAAATAATGAGTCAAGACAGTTTTTTCAACTAAATAATACAAAAAAATGAAACTAGACCACCAACTTACTCCATGCACAAGAATAAACTCAAATGGATAAAAGACTTAAATGTAAGATGTGAAACCATAAAAACCCTAGAAGAAACAATAAGCAGCAAAATCTCATACATTTCTCGTAGCAATATGTGTCCTCCTGGGGCAGAGAAAATAAACAAATGGGACTATATCAAAATAAAAAGCTTCTGCACCACAAAAGGAACTCATACAACTTAACAAAAGGAAGACAACCAATTAAAAATGAGCAAAGGACCTAAATAGGCACTTCTCCAAAGTGGATATACAGATGGCCAAGAGATATATGAAAAAATGCTGAAAGTCACTGATTATCAGAGAGATGCAATTTAAAACGACAATGAAATATCACCTCACACCTGTCAGAATGGCTATCATCAAAAAACGACAAGTGTTGGCGAGGTTGTGGAGAAAAGAGAACCCCCTTACACTGCTGGTGGGAGTGCAGCTACTATGGAAAACAGTATGGAGTTTCCTAAAGAAATTAAAAAATGTAACTCCCATTGGACTCAGTGACCGCACTTGTAGGAATATATCCTAAGAGACCCCAAAAAAACAATCAGAAAGAAAGTATGCATTCCTATGTTCCGAGCAGCACAATTTACAACAGCTAAGATCTGCAAACAGCCCAAGTGCCCATCAGTAGATGAGTGGATAAAAAAAGCCATGATACCATTTACACCATGGAATACTATGCAGCAGTAAAAAAAGAAGTACCTCTTATCTTTGAGACAGCATGGAGACACACCTGGAGAGTATTATGCTAGGAAAATAAGCCAATCAGGGAAAGATAAGTATCATAGGATTGCACTCATATGTGGAATCTAATGAACAAAGTAACTGATGAACAAAATAGATCCAGAGACATAGAAACATGGAACAGACTTTCAAATCTCAGAGGGAAGGTGGGGGTGGATGGTAGGATATCAACAAAAGAACTTGTATGCATATATGCGTAACCCATGGACATGGACACAGACAATAGCAGTGGTCGCCACTGGTGGTCCATGGACCACTGGTGGTCCGTGAGGTCCAAAAGGTTGGCAACTGCTGGACAATAGGGTCGTGGAGGCCTGGGGTGAGGGATAAGGGATCAGTGGGAGAAAAAAGGGGACATATGTAATATTTTCAATAATAAAGATTAAATAAAATAACATATTCTCTGCCCAGCTGATGTTGCTCAGTGGGCAATCATCAACCTAGAAGGTCATGGTTCAATTTCTGGTCAGGGTACATGACTGGTTTGTGGGCTTGATCCTCAGTGGGGGGTGTGCAGGAGGCAGCAGCTGATTAATGATTCTCTCTCATCATTGCTGTTTCTCTCTCCCTCTCCCTTCCTCTTTGAAATCAATAAAAAAAAATATTAAAAAGTAAAAAAAATATATTCTGATTTAGTTAACTAGCCCTTTGAATTCTACAGTTATTTATTTAAAAGAAAATGGAAGATACATATCAATAGTATACAACTAAATAAAGTGAAAAGTAAAAATCCCTCTTTCTAATCCCCAAACCCCAGCTGATATCACTATTAAAATTCTCTTATGAATATTCTCAAAGTTTATTATACATTTACCTTGCTGCATATCCGAAGAGCTGAAGAAACCCCAAAGAAGATAAACACAAAGAGAACCACATCCAGGTATATCACAGCCAAATTACTTTAAGCCCAAGACACAACAATTCTTGAAAGCAGCAAATAGAGGACAACAATATAATTAACTAGAGGCTCGGTGCATGATATTCTTGCACTCCCAGCCTGCGCCCTTTAGCAATCTGGAAGCCCTCAGGGGATGTCCAACTGACAACTGCAGGGAGTAGGCCTAAACCAGCCGTGGGCAAACTACGGCCCGCGGGCCAGAGACGACCCATTTGAAATGAATAAAACTAAAAAAAAAAAAAAAAAAAAAAAAAGACCGTACCATTTTATGTAATGATGTTTACTTTGAATTTATATTAGTTCACACAAACACTCCATCCATGCTTTTGTTCTGGCCCTCTGGTCCACTTTAAGAACCCATTGTGGCCCTCGAGTCAAAAAGTTTGCCCACCCCTGACCTAAACCGTAATCGGATATCCTTAGCGCTGCTGTGGAGGCAGGAGAGGCTCCTGCCACGGCCGCTGTGGTTGCCAGCCATCTGCCGGGCTAGTGGCTGAGCAGCGCTCCTCCTGTGGGAGTGCGCTGACCAGCAGGGAGCAGCTCCTGCGTTGAGCGTCTGCCCCCTGGTGATCAGTGCGTGCCATAGCAACTGGTCGTTCTGCATATTACCCTTTTATTATATAGGACTAGAGGCCCGGTGCACAAAAATTTGTGCACTCGGAGGGGGGGAGGAGGGGTCCCTCAGCCCGGCCTGTGCCCTCTCCCAGTCTGGGACCCCTCGGGAGATAACGACCTGCTGGCTTAGGCCTGCTCCCAGGTGGCAGAGGGCAGGCCCAATCCCTAGGTGCAGCCCCTGGTCGGGCTCAGAGCAGGGCCGATTGGGGAGTTGGGGTGCCGCCCTGTCATGCACAGAGCAGGGCGGATCGGGAGGTTGCGATGCCACCATCAGTCACGCTCAGGGTAGGGCCGATTGGGGAGTTGGGGCACCGCCCCCTGTCACACTCAAGGCAGGGTCGATGGGGAGGTTGTGGCGCCACCCCTGTCACACACAGAGCAGGGACCATCAGGGGGGTTGGGGTTCCATGCCCTGTCACGCACAGAGCAGGGCGGATCAGGGGGTTGGGGCGCCGCCCTCTATCACCCACAGAGCAGGGCCGATCAGGGGGCTGGGAAGCTGCCACTGTCACACTCAGGGCAGGTCCAATGGGGAGGTTATGGCTCTACCCCATCACACACAGAGCAGGGCCCGTGGGGGTGGGGGTGGGGGGGTTGGGGCGCCGCACCCTGTCACACACAGGGCCGCAGGGTGATCAGGGGGTTGGGGAGCTCCCCCTATCAGGCATAGAGCAGGGCTGATCAGGGGGTTGGGCCGCCTTCCCCTGTCACGAACAGAGCAGGGTGGATAGGGAGGTTGTGGCCCCGCCCCCTGTCACACACAGAGCCACAGGGCGATCAGGGGGTTTGGGGGCTGCCCCCGTCACATTGATCCTGGTGCCGGGAGGCCTCTCAGCTCTGCTGATCCCGGTGCTGGGAGGCATGTTACCCTTTTACTATATAGGATAGAGGCCTGGTGCACAGGTTGGGGCCGGCTGGTTTGCCCTGAAGGGTGTCCTGGATCAGGGTGGGGGTCCCCACTGGGGTGCCTGGCCAGCCTGGGTGAGGGGATGATGGCTGTTTGCAGCTGGTCACACAGCCTTAAGGGTCGGGGTCCCCACTGGGGTGCCTGGCCAGTCAGGGTGAGGGGCTGAGGGCTGTTTTCAGGCTTGCGAGTGACTGAAGCTCCCAACCGCTCCTTTTTTTCATTTTTTTTTATTCTGGGCCAGCTTTAGCTTTGAGGCTTGGCTCCAGCTCTTAGGCCTCCGCTGCTGAAAGCAGGTTTCTGGCCTTTGTTTACCTTCTGTATTTGAAACAATGTTTCGATCCTGCTGGCTGAAGCCTGACGGACTAAAACAGGTTTCTGGGGTTTTGTTTAGCTTCTATATTTGTAACATAGTTCTTAAGAGTTGCAGCTCAGAGGCCTGCAGCGGCAGGCAGGGAACATTGGAGTCCTCCGTCACTGAAGCAAGCAAGCCTCATGTTCACTTTAAGCTGCCTGGCTGCCGGCCGCCATCTTGGCTGGCAGTTAATTTGCATATTGCCCTGATTAGCCAATGGGAAGGGTAGCGGTTGTATGCTAATTACCATGTTTCTCTTTTATTAGATAGGACTAGTGGTCCGGTGCACGAAATTCATGCAAGGGGGGGGGGGGGAGGTGTTCCTCAGCCCGGCCTGCACCCTCTCCAATCTGGGACCCCTCGAAGTATGTCCTACTGCTGGTTTACAGGGATCGGGCCTAAACCGGCAGTCGGACATCCCTCTTGCAATCTGGGATGGCTGGCTCCTAACCACTCACCTACCTGCCTGATTGCCCCTAACCACTCTGCCTGCCGGCCTGCTTGCCCCCAACTGCCCCCCCCCCACCGCCGGCCTGCTTGCCCCCAAATGCCCTCCCCTGCCAGTCTGATCACCCCAACTGCCCCCCCCTGCTGGCCTGCTCGCCCTCACCTTCCCTCCCCACTGGCCTGCTCGCCCCCAACTACCTCCCTGCTGACCTGCTCACTCCAAACTGCACCCCCCCGCTGTCCTGAGCACCTCCAACTGACCCCCACTGATGGCCTGCTTGCCCCCAACAGGCCCCCCTGCCGGTCTGCTTACCCCCAATGGCCCCGCCCCCCACCAGCCTGATCACCCACAACTTCCCACCCCTTTTGGCCTCTAACCACCTCTACCTTGGCCCCGCCACCATGGCTTAGTCCAGAAGAACATCTGGAAGGTCTCCTGGAAGGTCTCCCAGTCTAATTAGCATATTATCCTCTTATTAGTATAGAGGCCTGGTGCACGGGTGGGGGCCGGCTGGTTTGCCTTGAATGTTGTCCTGGATCAGGGTGGGGATTCCCTTGGGACATGGGGTGGCCTGGGCGAGGGGCCTGTGGTGGTTTGCAGACTGGATACGCCCCCATGCGGTGAGGGTCCCCGCTGGGGGTGTGTGGCCAGACTGGGTGAGGGGCTGAGGGCTGTTTGCAGGCTGGCCAAGCCCTCCAGTGGGGACCCTCACCCCATGAGGGTCTGAGGGCTGTTTGCAGGCTTGCTACACCCCCTTCAGAGTGGGGGTCCCCGCTGGGGTGCCTGGCCAGCCTGGGTGAGGGGCTGATGGCTGTTTGTAGGTGGCCACTGCCCCTGGCAACCCAGGCTCCCAGATCCTCCTTGAGCAGAGGCCACAGTGGCTGGAAGCAGATATCTGGGATTTATTTATCTTCTATAATTGAAACTTTGTAGCCTTGAGCGGAGCCCACAGCCGGTCAGGGCAGGCCAGGCGGGAAGCTTGGCTTCCTCCATCGCCAGGGGCAACCCAAGCCTCCTGTTTGCTCCAGCTCTGTGGCTGCCGCCATCTTGGTTGGGTTTATTTGCATCCTGATTGGCTTGTGGGCGTGGCCTGTGAGTGTAGCGCAGGTATGGTCAATTTGCATGTTTCTCTTTTATTAGATAAGATTGCTGCCTTCTTACTTCCATTGTTTAGAGTTTTCCTTTTTTGTCTTTTTAAAATTTTATTTCAGAGAGGAAGAAATGTATATTTCTACACATATACATTTACAGAAATTGTCAAACTGCATTAAAAAGTGTTTGCAAGAGTTTATACTCTTACTGTACTATATTCTCACTCACGTTACCAAATCTTTACTCCTTACCAATATGAAATGTAAAAAGGACTTTAAAAAAAAGTTATTTTGCCCTAGCTAGTTTGGCTCAGTGGATAAAGTGTTGGCCTGCAGATCAAAGGGTTCCAGTTCGATTACGGTCAAGGGCACGTACGTTAATTGCAGGCTCCTCCACCCGCCCAGGCCCTGGGTGAGGCAGGTGCACGAGGCAACCAATTGATGTGTTTCTCTCACATCCATGTTTCTTTTCTCTCTATGTCTTTCCCTCTCTCTAAAAGATCAATGGAGAAATATCCTCAGGTGAGGATTAACAACAAAAAAGTTATCTGCCTTGGCTGGTATCCTCAGTGGTTAGAGCATTAGTGTGCACAATGAAGTGTCATGGGTTCGATCCCCACCTCCAGTCAGGGAACATGCAGGAGTTAATGTGTCTCCCTCACATTGATGTTTCCTCTCTCCCCTGTTGCCCCCCACCTCCACTCTCTAAAAATCAATGGAAAAAGTACCCACAGGTAAGGATTAAAAAAAAAAAGTTTACTCCAATTTTGATTTACATTTATGTAAGTAAGCATGTTAGCTATTGTTCATAACCATTTCCATTTCTTTCACTATGCAACCATTTAAATTTCTTTCATTGTGAACTTCTCTTTCATGTTCTCTCCATAGAATTTTCTTACTGATTTGAAAAAAGCCCTTATGATATTAGCCATATTCATTTTAGGTGTTGGAAATATATTTTCTCCATTTCCCATCTAGTCCCCCTCCCAAATCTATACTATAAAACCCAGTGGCCCTACCGCCATAACAACCAAGACCGGTCACCAGGAGGCTGCATGCGCAGCAAGGCATGCGTGGGTGGGTGGGGCTGCGTGCGCGGGTAGGCGGGGACTTGACTCATGGTGCAGTGGGGTCTGGGGTCCTGGGTCTTGCGCTATTTCCCGAGGGTCTGGGTCTCGCACATTTCGCACACTGGATCACTAGTAAAATTTTATAAAACAATAACTTTCTTAACTACATCCCACAGCCCAAACAACACTGACTCAGGAATTAACCAACTTGGTTGGGAATTTCTTCAAGTTTCTTTCTCCCTTTTACAAGAAGAGTAGTTAGCTACAACCTCCAGCTGCAGTGCTCTTGGTATCTGTAGCAATGTTCCAGCTGAGGCCACATTCCCACTGGGTAGCACCCAGAGAATGACTGAACATAGTAAGGGTATCAGGGCCTGACCATTTTTGCTTATTGAGTTATTACTCTGTGTTCAATCTATGAAATGAAGCGCCTCACGGGGCTTCAGAAGACTCACAGCTGCATCATAATCTGAATTTCTTCCTACTGAATGCCCCCTTCCTTCTCTTTCTCCTTTAATAGGTCAGACCAGCATAAAGGTCTATCTATTCCTATTCGTTCTCCACTTTATCCTGCACAGATGCAATCCCACAGTAAATCTCTGTCTTTTAACTCTACCGTGGCATCTGTTTTCCAAAGGAACTCACTCAACTGAAACAATGACATTTCTTATTTCAAATTACAAGGTTTACTGAGATCTAACTATCATGCATTACAAAGTTGACCAGAATAGTGACTGGGCATTAAACTAAGTTTAAAATGGGCCTTTGTACTACTACAAAGGAATGTAGATTAGAAAATCTCTTCAGACTTTCAAAATTCCGGCTCCCATAAGGGGAGGCCAGGGGATTGTCAAGGGCAGGGGGAAAAAAGGAGACATATGTAATACTCTTCGTAATACTTTAAGCCAGGGGTCCTCAAACTACAGCCTGCAGGCCACATGCAAATATAAATATTGTATTTGTTCCCGTTTTGTTTTTTTACTTCAAAATAAGATATGTGCAGTGTGCATAGGAATTTGTTCATAGTTTTTTTAAAAACTATAGTCCAGCCTTCCAACGGTCTGAGTGAACTGGCTCCCTGTTTAAAAAGTTTGAGGAACCCTGCTTTAAGCAATAAAACAATTAAAAAAAAAAAAAAGACAACAACAAAAAAAATTCCAGCTCCCTTAAGGTGCTCAACAAAAATTAACTTGGTTGAATCAACTAATTAGTATTTAAAATGCAGAATCTACCAAAAATACTTACATAACTGTGTTGTCATCCACTAATATATCACAACCATGAGCAGGACACGAAATTGTCTGAAAAAGATTGAAATTTAAACTGTCTTCATTCAACAAATATTTATTGAATGCTTATCATTGCAAGGCATTTTGCTAGGTTCTAAGGATACTGGATACCTCAACATTTATAGGCTATTAATTATTCCCTTTCCATTAAAGGAAATGCATGTATATGATTTGTGTTTATCATTATAAGGCAAGCATATCAAACTCACGGCCCATGTGGCCCACAAGGAATATTTTTGTGGCTCAGCCAATGTAACAGTATGTAAGAAACCTTTTAATAAAAAATTTAGTAACTTAATGTTTACAATATCCTGTTATACATAATTATTAATAACGAACTACAATGCTCTCTAATGACTAATTACTATAATCGTGTTGCATTCATTTCTCTCACACACCTTATGCGCAGGCGCACCATTTCTCTCCACTAATACTAGCAGAGAATATTTTAGCAGCTGATTGCCATGTCATTAGTCTCATGGCGCAGTGAGGTCTGGGGACCTGGGTTTTGCGCTATTTCCCACGGGTCTGGGTCTCACACATTTCGCGCACTGGGTCATTAGTAAAAATTAACTTGTTTGGTGTGTGCAACAGGAAATATTCCGCTTTCGGAGAACAAGAACAATAGGTTTATTTGCATACGCTTATTAATTTGTATAGTTATTCAGTCTGGGAAGTTAATGTTCAAGAAAAATATATTAATTTTTATTAAAATGTTCTATTTATGTTAACGATTACTCGTTTATTTCAGCCTTTGTATTCAACATGTCTCTATAGAAATAAATCTATGTTTCTATGAAAATTGAAGCTTTTGTTTTTTTGCAGCCCACATAAACTTAAACCTTGTTTATTTGGCCCATGTTAGCCTTTGAGTTTGACGTGCATGCTATAAGGTAACTAGAATTACTGACCTGAATTGGTTTTTCAATATAAAAGTTGAAAAGCAAAAGCAAGAGGTCAGACAAAATTGTTCAAACATACATAAATGTTAATGCCCACTGAGAAAACATTACTGGATTGGATCTTTAACTCGAATGACACATTGTAAACAGAAAGAAAACCTCAATTATCTTTTTGTTGTTTTAACCTAGAAAAAGTTCTCATGCAATTCTTAATACAGAATGCTTCACCTGTTTATATTTGTACAAGCGTTTAAACCTCTAGGAAATTCAACAAAAAATAAAATGGCGTCTTTACCTGTCCCATGCCTTCTTCCATTATCTTAGTGGTTAAATATTCACTCCAGCACTGCATACAAAACTTATGTCCACATTCAAGGCCAGTGAAATACTGCAACAAAAACAATACAGGGACTTTTAAAAGAGAGAATCAGAAAAAACACTATATTACATTGTGACTTAATAAGGCTCCATTAGGTCACATCTGTCATAGTGGCTAAAATGTCCAATTTGACAAGGCTCCTCAAATTAGTATCTAGGTGGTGAATCTAGACATGAACACACACTGAACACAAAACAATTAATGAGAAATGCATCTATAGTACATATTTATAATTTTTAGGAAAGACAACCAAGTTGTATTAAATATAAGAATATGTCATGTACCAATAAGCATATGAAAAGATGCTCTAATATCCTTAGCCACCAGGGAAATATAAATCAAAACTAAAATGAGACACCACTTCACCTGCTAGGACAGCCATAATAAAAAAGATAGATAACAAGGTTAACAAGCGTGTGTAGAAATTAGAACCCTCAAACACTGCTGTGGGAACGTAAAATGGTGGAGAAACTTTGGAAAACATTCGAGCAGTTTCTCAAATTGAACATAGAATTACCATATGATCCAGCAATTCCACTCCTAGGAATATACTCAAAAGAAATGAAAACATGTTCACACCAAAACTTGTACACAAATGTTCATAGCAGCGTTATCCATAATAGCTCCAAAGTGCCAACAACCCAAATGTCCATCAACTGACAAAATGCGGAATATATCCATATAATGGAATATTACTGAGCCATAAAAAGGAATAAAGTATTGACGCATAATATATAACATAAAACTTGAAAACATTATGGTAAGTAAAAGAAGCCAGTCATAAAATACCACATATTGTTTGATTCCATTTATATGAAAGGTCCAGAATGGGCAATTTCATAGAAAAAAAGTAGACTAGTGATTGCCTAGAGCTGGGGAGTTGGGAGAAATTAGGACGTGACTGTAAAAGGGTTCAGGGTTTCTTTTTCGGGGTTATAAAAATATTCTAAAATTAACTGTGGCAATGGTTGCACAAATATGACTACACTTTAAATAGGTGAACTGTATGATATGTGAATTATCTCTATAAAGCTATTATAAAAAACTAGAGGTCTGGTGCACAAAATGTGTGCATGGGGGGGGAGGGGGAGTCCCTCAGCCCGGCCTGCACCTTCTTCAATCCAGGACCCCTTGGGGGGATGTCTGACTGCCTTTCGCAATCTGGGACCACTGGCTCCTAACCACTTGCCTGCCTGCCTGATCGCCCCTAACCACCTCTGCCTATATGCCTGATTGCCCCTAACTGCTCCCCTGCTGGCCTGATCGTCCCTAACTGCCTCTGCCTTGACCTGTACCCAGGATTCCCTCCTCCGACTGGTTGCAGACACTTGGGTCGGGCTTCCCTCCTTCTGGCCGGCCACAGACGCAGGGGACCGTGAGTGGGCGGCTTCACCTGGGCCACAGCTGCTGGCGCCCGGGACCGTGGGGACTGTGGGACATGTGGCTTGTCCCTCTCCCGGGCCACAGCCCAGCTGCTGGCGCCCGGGGCCATGGGGCAGGAAGCTTGTCCCTCTCCTGGGCCACAACGTGGCTGGTCTCCATTCCTCTCTTGGGAGCTCATTTGTGCCTGGCTGATCCCCAATCCTCTCTCCCCAGTGCTGAGTGTCTGAGCAGTTATGGCATGATGATATGAGGGCATGACAACCATCTGCATATTAGCTCTGTATTATATAGGATAAGTTAGGCCAGCTGGCATGGCTCAGTAACTGAGTGTTGACCTATGGACCAGGAGGTCACGGTTTAATTCCCGGTTGAGCCATATGCCAGGATTGTGGGCTTGATCTCCAGTGTGGGGCGTACAGGAGGCAGTCAATCAATGGTTCTCTTCATCATTGATGTTTCTGTCTCTCCCTTCCTCTCTGAAATCAATAAAAATATTTAAAAAATATGTCACACAAATACAGAATGTAGCAAACCTAGAAAATAAATAAAATATTATGGAAACCAAAGGATTTATTCAGATAGCTAAGAAAATAGTAACATTTTGGTCTAATCATATATGATTTGAAGGTTGGCTAAATGAAGTATACTATATTCTATGATGAGATATGAATCAAGTACTTTAACATTAGAGAGTCTAGAGGAGTATATTTTTAAAAGACAAATAGTGGTTACATTATTTTAAGAATCTACACTAATAAAAGAGAAAGATGCAAATTAACCATCACTCTGCTATACCCACAAGCTATGCCCAGCAGCCAATCAGGAGCCAGTATGCAAATTAACCCAACTAAGATGGCCATGGAGCTGGAGTGAGCAGGAGGCTTGGGTTGCCCCCGGTGATGGAGGAAGCCAAGCTTCCCACCTGCCCTGGCAGGCCCTGGGCTCCGCTCAAGGCTACAAAGTTTCAATTATAGAAGATAAATAAATCCCAGAAACCTGCTTCTAGGCCGCCATGGAAAAAAAGAAAAAAAGGAGAGGCTGAGAGCTTGGGTCACTGGGGGGCGCAGCCAGCCTGAAAATAGCCATCAGCCCCTCACCCAGGCTGGCCAGGCAGCCCAGTGGGACCCCCCTCCCCCACCATGAGGGGGCTGTGGGCAGCCTGAAAATGGCCCTCAGCCCCTCACATAGGCTGGCCACACCCCCATTGGTTGAGGGTCTCCGCTGGGGGGCTTGGTCAGCCTGCAAACAACCATCAGCCCCTCACCCAGGCTGGCCAGGCACCCCCACCCTGATCCGGGGCACCCTTCAGGGCAAACCAGCCGCCCCCGACCCATGCACCAGGCCTCTATCCTATATAATAAAAGGGTAACATGCAAACTGACCCTAACAGCAGAACGACTGGGAATGCCTGGTCACTATGACACTCAGTGACCACCAGGGGGCAGACGCTCAATGCAGGAGCTGCCCCCTGGTGGTCAGTGAGTTCCCACAGGGGGAGCTCTGCTCAGCCACAAGCTAGGCTGATGGCTGCCAGCACAGCGTTGGTGGTGGGAGGCTCTCCCGCCTCCTCAGCAGCACTAAGGATGTCCAACTGCAGCTTAGGCCTGCACCCTGCTGGCAAGTGGACATCCCCCGAGGACTCCTGGGCTGCCAGAGGGATGTCTGACTGCCAGCTTAGGCCCAATCCCCCCCCCCAGGGAGCAGGCCTAAGCCAGCAGGTGGACAGCCCCCGAGGGTCCCAGACTGTGAGAGGGCACAGGCCGGACTGAGGGACCCCCGAGTGCACAAATTTTTGTGCATTGGACCTCTAGTATTTTATAATAGTCCTAGCTGGTGTGGCTCAGTTGGTTGGTGTCATCCCATGCACTGGTTCAATTCCCTGTCAGGGCACATGCCCAGGTTGTGGGCTCCATCCTAGGTAGGGGGCATGCAGGAGGCAGCCAAACAATGTTTTGTCGCACACAGGTATAAAAAGAAAATATTTTATAATATTTGCTACTAAATTATTTTTGAATGAATAAGTAATATAGGCTCATGGTTAAAAACAATTATTTAAGAGTATGAGTTTATGTAGGAAAATAAGTGTCACTCATCTTCATCCTTGGTCCTCTCCTTCCCTACCCAAAAGTAATAGCTATTTCCAAGATCTCACAAATTCTTCCAGAGATGTTCTAATGTACACAGGTAGACGCAATAAGAGTACCACACTCTATTCTGCTTCTCAGTTTTAAAACATTAATGTTTTGCCTACTATGCTACTGCACTGCCTGTATATACATCTTTGTGACCATATAACTATCTTAGGAAAAATTTGTACAAATAAAATAGCAGGTATACAATTTGATAGATTATTATCAAACTTCATTCAGCAATTAACAATGTTCAAGTCAACTTGGTTTCTCATACCCATGTCAACACAGTATACTATTTAATTCCTTAATCTCTGCCACTGGAACAGGTGAAAACAAACCAACTTCATTAATTCTGATTTTAATTTCTTTAATTCTAAGTGAAGTTTAAACATGTGAAGAGAGATTTAAGGCTTTTTTCTGTGCATCCTGTTTACCTATTTTGCCCATTTTTTTCTATGATGTTTTTCTTAATGATTTAGTGGGGATTTTAACTTATTTAGAAAATAAGTATTTTCCTCCAACTCACATTTTGTTGCCAGGCAGAAGATCTTTATTTTGTAGCAAAACATACTTAAAAAAAATTATGGCTTCTAAATTAATTAACTTTGATATAAGGAGTTAGGTAGAAATCTAAGTTTCCACCCCAGATGGCTACTGAATTGTTTCAACACCATTCAATAATCCCACCTGATCTGAAATACCTCCTCTACTAGTATAATACGCTAAATTCTCTTAATGAATATTTGAGTCTGCCCTGTTCCACTGCAATGTCTATTCTTGTATATACTTAGTAGGGCTAAATTTTCCTCCATCCCCATCAATCTGTTCTTCTTTTCCAATATTTCACCTTTCTAAATACTCAAGTCATTCTTGTATTTCCCTTAGTATTTCAAGTTTTCTTCATACAGATCTTTCACATTTCTTACCAAGTTTATTCCTAGCTCTTATATTCTTTTTGTGGCTCTTACAAATGGTATTTTTTATTCCATTACATTTTCTAATTAGTTATTTGAAATATGCCTATAAAATGTCTGATGTTGCTTATATTAGATGCAAATAGTCAGAATACAAAATTAGGTATTATAGCACATTACAACAAAAAATGCCTAGAAGCAACAATGGAAGAAAATGTATTAGAGTCCTGGGACTGGGTTTACAGACGGAATGAAATGGAAATTGCAAAATATTTATCAAGTTTAAAATACAGTGGTATTCAGATTGACAATTCTACGTCATTCACAAAACAAATGAAAGTAGTTTTTTCTGCCATTTTTTTTTGTGTCACCATAGCGGTGCACATGAATGTCCTGGCTGGTATAACTCAAAGATCTAGAAAAATAGCAAACAAACTGCCATCTAAGTTTGGTTTCATTGTATTGAGAACCTCAGCATACATCATGGACCATGAAGAAGCAAGAGGAAAACACACAGGAGATAAAATTCTGGGATTCTTTTCCATACATGCAAATAAAACATACATGCAAATAAAATGTCTGAATGGGAAAAAACAAAAAACAAGTTAAGGTAAATATTTTGTAATGAATATTCTCATCCATGAAAAAAATATCTGGGAAACAAAAGAATCTATTTTCATTACTCCCCACCAGTGAAGGAGATCTGGCACTAACTTGTTACCAGATCACTAAAGAAGAGTACAGTGGGGCCTTGACTTACAAGTGTTCCGACTAACGAGTTTTTCGAGACACGAGCCGTCTCTCGGCCGATTTTTTGCTTTGAGTTGCGAGCTAAAATTTGGGTTACAAGCCAGCTTCAGATACCCCACCGCTAGTTGGCGCAGCGAACGTCACAGTGAATGCCACAACATCAGCCCAGCATCATGTGTCTCATTCGTTCACTTTAAGATTTGACATACGAGTAATTTGAGTCATGAGCTCTGTCACGGAACGAATTAAACTCGTAAGTAAAGGCCCCACTGTATTTGATTTTCAAGGTTATAATGCAGCAGTTCTCAACCTGTGGGTCGCGACCCCTTTGGCGGTCGAACAACCCTTTCACAGGGGTCGCCTAAGACCATCCTGCATATCAGATATTTACATTACGATTCATAACAGTAGCAACATTACAGTTACGAAGCAGCAACGAAAGTAATTTTACGGTTGGGTCACAACATGAGGAACTGTATTTAAAGGGCCAGAAGGTTGAGAACCACTGTAATATAATGAGAAGGAGCATTCTGTAAAGGACAAAATATAGTATAGTAATATATCAACAATTCTAAAATGTTTTATTCATAATTTAAAAACATGCACATTCTGATGTGCTTTATTATTTATTTTCAAATAAGAATCCTTACGACAGAGATTAAAGGTCATAATGTTTATCAAGTAATGACTACAAGCAACATCTCTACCTTTGGGACTTCATACCATGGCCAATAAAAGATCAAAAGATAAAAAGGAAGCTTTTTATTATTTCAAGAATTCTTTTCAATAATTTTTTTATTAAATAGATAAAACTAAATAAGATAAATTAGAAAAATAAATCACACATGCATGTCTAAAGATAAAGCAAAAATTAACCTGTGGTGTAAAGACATATTCATTATGCTTAAGAGCTGGGCATCTACCTGTCTCATTTTCCTGCCCCCACCCCCCTCCTTGACATACTTGTTCCCTTTCTAACTTATACTTACCTACTTGGTTCTCTGGGCCTTCCCTTCCCCTGACTTAGAGGATCAGACTTCCTATTCATCAAACTTATCCCTGTTTATATCACAAATAAATGTGACCAAGAAAACACTAAAAATACATGAAATATTGCCTACAACAACAATTAATGGTCCTGGAAAGACCCTGGCTGGGTAGCTCAGTTGGTTAGAGCATCATCCTGATATGCCAAGGTTGTGGGATCCATCACAGTCAGGGCACATATAATAAACAAAAAATGCATACATAAATGGAAGAAATAGATGTTTCTATCAAATCAATCAATAAATAACTTTTAAGAAATCTTAATGGTCCTGAAGAAAAAGAACTGAAGGAACAATACACACTCTTTAAAGGTTTCATTTATCTTCATCATTTTACATATACAGCAACTAATGTCAAACAGTACTAAGAACATTAAGAATTATCTTTCCTTCATCAGAAGTTGCCTGTATAATATCTAAAACTGAAACATTTTGTTTATTAAGACTGAGCAAATAATCAGAATATCAGTTCCTTTGTCTGTAAAATGGAATGCCTTAAAAGGAAAATAGAGTTGGACTTAGATCACGTTTTCAGTGTACTCAGGAGAAAAAAGATTCAGAGGTGCTTGGGTGTAGTATGGAGGGTAGACTACCCCTCTCACAGTCTTCAACTTTGTCTTTTTCTGTTTAACAAATCTTATTCTTAGAAAATACAAATTCTTTACTTCATAAAAATGATATTGAGCCCAAGCTATCTGTATTTTCTAGTAAAGTGAGGGTTTCATACAGCTAGATCTTATTGATTTGATTTAACAACATTATAAAGTTCCCACTGGGGATGGGTTGGGGGGGTTATCTTAAAAAATATCCCAAAGCCTCGGATAGCTGTTTTGACCACCAAGAACAGTTAACCAAACCATCAGAAGCATTTAGTAAGGGAAAAAAAAAAAAAAAGAAAAAGAAAACCGTTTTCATGCGGCACTTTATGAAACTGGTTACTTTCTAGAAGAGCGGTTCTCAACCTGTGGGTCGTGACTCCTTTGGGGGTCGAATGACCCTTTCACAGGGGTCGCCTAAGACCCTCGGAAAACACATATATAATTACATATTGTTTTTGTGATTAATCACTATGCTTTAATTATGTTCAATTTGTAACAATGAAAATACATGTGCTTTATTATTTATTTTCAAATAAGAATCCTTAAGACAGAGATTAAAGGTCATAATGTTTACAAAGATATTTACATTAGGATTCATAACAGTAGCAAAATTACAGTTATGAAGTAGCAACAAAAATAATTTTGTGGTTGGGGGTCACCACAACATGAGGAACTGTATTAAAGGGTTGCGGCATTAGGAAGGTTGAGAACCACTGTTCTAGAAGGATACAGGTATTGAAGATTTACAGTAACAATAAAAGGCAAGTATCAGTGTTTGAAACGAGTAGTGGGAATGGAAACATGGGAGTATTGCAAGTAAAGAAATCACCTAGCCAATTAAAAAAGCTGCAAAGAATCATCTCAGGGAAAATTTTGTTTCAAAATGGAAGAGATTAAAATTATCCTTTTATAGTAGTGTAAAAGCTGTGAGAAGCCCAGCCATCATTGCTCAGTGGTTGAGCATCGACCTATGAACCCGGAGATCGCTGTTCAATTCCTGGTCAGGGCACATGCGTGGTTTGTGGGCTCGATCCCTGGTGTGGGGTGTGCAGGAGGCAGCTGATCAGTGATTCTCTCTCATCATTGATGTTTCTATCTCCCCCTCACCCTTTCTCTCTGAAACCAATAAAAATATATTTTAAAAATAAAAACTATGAGAAAAGAAGTCCTAGTTTCATCATGATTATATTTTTCATAATGCTTGGGAGTTTCTGTAACTCAACTTACTTTCTAACCCATGTTGCTCTATTGCTTTCTTGTCCTACCACTTATATAGCCAAACTTTCTTTAAAAGAGTTTCGTTTATTGTTACTGCCTCCACTTCCTTCCCCACCTTCAAGTCAATGACACCTCAGCCAATGCAGTATGGTTTTACATCTTACCACACTATTATACTACTAAAAATAACTTCCCAATATCAGCAATAAACTTCATGTTAATTCCAAATTCACCTTGCTATTATTTTCACTGAAGCTTTTAGGACTGTTTACTATTCTTGGAAGTGTATTCTCTATTCTCTTCTCTGGCTTCTGTATTGCATGCTACATGTTCCTAACTATCAACAGCATATGTGACTCAGAGCTATCTGCCATCCTAACTACCACACCTTCAGAGTTTAGTTCAAATGTCAATCTCTGTGTGAAGTCTTCCTTGATCCAAAATGAGGTTAGGGGTCTCTCCAACATGTTCCCACAGTATCATACCCTATCAAATCACTTACCATTCTTTCTAATACGGCATTTTATTTATCTGCGTAGCTAACCTGTATATTATCTGAGGCAGGCATTCTATCTTTATTCTCCACTGTGTTTCAAACACTTAGAAATAGTGCCTGCTGTGCTGAATGAATAAATAAATCAATAGGGGGTTCTCCAGTTACAAGTGTAAGCAAAATTTACACTGCAAATCTCCAGTCATGATTCTCTAGTTATAATTGGCTAAGACTGTTAGACAATATACCAAAGGCACTGAGAAAGTTACACAGAATATTTGTAAGCAGATGGCTCCAGTATTAAAATTACATTTAAGATTTAAACTAAGGAGGAGGTGGTTATAATAGAGCAGAAGGGGAAATGCCAAGATAAGGAACGCTTGTATATCCTAGGACAGTGGTCAGCAAACTGCGGCTTGCAAGCCATATGCGGCTCTTTGGCCCCTTGAGTGTGGCCACGAAGTTTCAATCACATTGTATGTGCACGCCCGCACGAGGTATTTTGTGGAAGAGCCACACTCAAGGGGCCACAGTTTGCTGACCACTGACCTAGGACAAATTAGTTGGGTCTAAGTATTACCTCACAGACATTTTATAAACTGTAATCCTATATGATAAAAGGCCAATATGCAAATCGACCAAAAGATGGAATGATCAGTCGCTATGATGCGCACTGAACACCAGGGGGCAGATGCTCAATGCAGGACCTGGTGGTAAGTGTGCTCCCACAGAGGGAGTGATGCTCAGCCAAAAGCCCTGAGCAAGGCTCAACAGCTGGTGATCACAGCTGTGCTGGTGGGAGCCACTCCCACCTCCACAGCAGTGCTAAGGATGTACGAATGATGGCTCCAGGACTGTGAGAGGGCACAGGACAGCCTGAGGGACCCTCCTGAGTGCAAGAATTTCATGCACTGGGCCTCTAGTCACTATATAATGTCAACTGGCAAAGAGATGTTAAAGAAAGATACCAAAATGATCAAAACATGACTTTAATGTATTTTTAATAGTAGTGCTAATTGTTTTTTGTGGGTTTTTTATATTCAAGGTAGGTCATGATTTAAGGAGAGGGAATACATACAATTTTCAGGCTAAAAGACGTGAAAGAATATCATATTCAACCCATTTGAAAGAGAAACCTGAGCCCTGACCGGTTTGGCTCAGTGGATAGAGAGTCGGCCTGCGGACTGAAAGGTCCCAGGTTCGATTCCAGTCAAGGGCATGTACCTTGGTTGTGGGCACATCTCCAGTAGGAGATGTGCAGGAAGCAGCTGATCGATGTTTCTCTCTCATCAATGTTTCTAACTCTCTATCCCTCTCCCTTCCTCTCTGTAAAAAATCAATAAAATGTATTTTTTTTAAAAAGAGAAACCTGAAATTCAATGAGAATAAATAATTTACTATCCAAAGTTAAATGCATAATGTTAGAACTATGACCAAAACTTGAGAATTTGAAAACTCAATCCCTTTATCAACTAGACGTTTTAACACATGATTTTACTATTTTTCTGAGTTCTCAATTAACTTTCTTTCCCAAAAAAAATTTTTTTATTGATTTCAGAGAAGAAGGAAGAGGGAGAGAGACACAGAAACATCATGATGAGAGAGAATCATTGATTAGCTGTCTCTTGCATGCTCCAGACTGGGGATCGAGCTCACAACCCAAGCATGTGCCCTGATCAGGGAATTGAACCATGACCTCCTGGTTCATAGGTCAATGCTCAACCACTGAACCATGAGAGCTAGGCTCAATTAACTTTCTTTTATTTTTTTTTATTTTTTATTTTTTTAAATGTATTTTATTGATTTTTCACAGAGAGGAAAGGAGAGGGATAGAGAGTTAGAAACATCGATGAGAGAGAAACATCGATCAACTGCCTCCTGCACACTCCCTACTGGGGATGTGCCCGCAACCAAGGTACATTCCCTTGACCGGAATCGAACCTGGGACCTTTGAGTCTTCAGGCCAATGCTCCATCCACTGAGCCAAACCGGTTAGGGCTCAATTAACTTTCTTTTAAAACCTCTTTTCTAATTACCTGTACATGCGAAACAATTCGTTCCCTTCAAATAGACCTCTTTAAAGATACACAGATAAAACTCTATAGTAATTATTAGAAAGAGCTGCTTAAATTAAAGCAGAGAATATAAACAAGATAGTTTTAATTACTGTAGAATTAAATTATTTCTCAGATATCTTCAAACATTTTTTTTTGTTTTGTTATCAATGCTTTATTGTTATCAACAAAATTGAAATTCTCTGGCACATAAAGCAATTATTTCTACAAAAAGAAAGCCTACAAATCTTGATAATTTATATAAATAACAGCTTCTCAGATATCTTTGAACATCTTAAGAGGTAAATTCCAAGTCACTGAATACATCTATACCACAAATATAATTTTGCTATGGTTATTAATAAAGTAAGGCCTTCATAGAAAGATGATGTTTATTTAAGCCTAAAACTTCTTTACTAGACACACTAATTAATCATCTAAATTCAACAGATTTTAAGAGGGGTATTTTTAGTTAAAAGGAACATCAACTAATTAGTACTACTATTTGCTTTAACTGACACCACTTGCTGTTTTTAAGAAACTCCATTAGAATAGATCTATATAAATGAAAATCTTTTTGTTACCTGCAACCTAGGTACCTGCAACGATACGGGCCCTTGACCGGAATCGAACCTGGGACCCCTCAGTGACAGACCCAAACTGACTAGGGCATGAAAATCTTTTGTTATGAAGAATCCTGAAAGCTCCCTAGTGAAACAGTATTAGAGACATTTTATAAGTGTTTTGTATATATAGTTTAAAATTTCTAATTTTAAATCTCATTTTAATTTGCATGAAAAATAATTCTACTCACTGCCTACCTATTACATAATTCTCCTGTGGTGGTAAAATAAGCTCAGAAAAGATTTAGATGTGTAATGAAAACTTGGGTAAACTGCTGCTTAAAAAAACAAATAGGGGAGAAGAAGACTATAGAACAGGGTCTTCTTCTTTCTCTTCCTTTCTTTATCCTTTATATTTTTATAGGTTACTGCTTTATACAATCCCAGACTCCCAGATCTTCCTCCTTTGTTTAAGTAATGAAAGATGATTTACCCTCTGAAATAGAGTCCGTGCTAGCCTTAAACTACCAGATACTCACCGAGTTAGGGTAGTTCAAGTAGCAGATCTGACAAGGCATATCCTGTGCTGATGACCTTGTATTCATCTGGCGTGTTCGAGACTTTTTACTTGGATTAATTACATGACACTCAGCAAAGAGCTTCTCCAGGTTTCCATCAAAGTACCTGCATTATTTAAACAGAAAGGATGAGAGCCCAGCAATAGCACACTGTTAGAGCGAGCTCTCCAAAAACCTGATTTTCTATAGGGATAAGCAATTAACTGAATTAAAATAAACCAAGATTATAACTTTTTTTGTTCAGAGGAAATGAGTTATATAGCTCAAATTGTAGCAAATGGAAGTATACAAGTATGAAAGCAGGTTGAGTTTTTGTTGCTATTTTGATATTTTTATTTTGCTTTTATCCTGAGAAGTTAAACTATTAGTATTTTAGTAGTACTATAATTAAAACTTAGGGAGGAAAGTTGTACTATCTCTAGTGATGCCTTATGCATAGTAATCCTATTTTAAAAGGCGAGGCTGTATTACTTACAAATAAATTCTTTTTATTAAAATTTGTTATACCAGTTTAATATAGTATTACTAAGTAAACCTCCAAGTGCACCTCCACCTTCAAAATATTTAAAAAATGAAATTACATGACTCATTTACAAAACAAACTTGCTCTCTGAATATTCCTTGAAATACTTTTAATTTACTAGGAAAAGGGGAGAAAAAAAGCACAAAAAGTTATACCTTAAAATATTTTTATATTAAATAGTCTATATATTAGCTTTTCATAAAATACATATCTATATATACACATTATGTAGTTCACTATTTAATATGTCAAGAAGCATGACATGCTAAATACTACATCTAGAGTTTCAACTAAACTAACTACAAATGGCTTGACAGAAGATAGTGGAAAATACGCAGAATATTCCCCATTAATCCAGCTGAGACATGGTCCCTGTTCTCCTTAAATATCTTAATATTCTTAAGGGAAAGCAATAGGTAAAACACAACTTTTCAATCTGTGAATAAATATAACCAGCAAAAATATTAATGCAGAATCTGGTTAATTAGTTTTTAATTTGTAACGACTAGATTTCAATAACTACAATGTTCGTTACAAACAGAAAGTACTTAGGTTAAATAAAAAATAATACTCAAAAAAGATTTCTGCCCAGCCGGGTGTAGCTCAGCAGTAGAGCGTCAACCTAGGAACCAAGAGGTCACCAGTTCGATTCCCGGTCAGGGCATATGCCCAGATTGCGGGCTTGATCCCCAGTGGGGGGCGTGCAGGAGGCAGCCAATCAATGATTCTCTCTCATCATTGATGTCTCTATCTCTCTCTCCTTCTCCCTTCCTCTCTGAATGAAAAAATAAAAAGTAAAAAAAAGATTTCTAATATTTTTAATGAAGATCTTGTTCAGGGTTTGTGGCAAAGCACTTACTATATCTCCAGAAAAATCACGGAAATGAGAACTCTCCTAAGACTAATAAATTTTTTAAAATATTTTTTTATTGATTTCAGAGAGGAAGGGAAAAGAAGAGAGAAACATCAATGGTGAGAGAGAATCACTGATCTGCTGCCTTCTGCACACCCCCCAATAGGGGTTGAGCCTGCAACCTCCTGGAATTGAATCGTGACCTCCTAGTTTATAGGTTGATGCTCAACCACTGAGGTATAAATATGCTATCCTATATAATAAAGAGGTAATATGAAAATTAACCCTCATGCCCTCACAAGATGGCTGCCTATGACCAGGCCAGCAGGGGGGTTAGTGAGGGACCGAGGGATCCCAGAATGAAGAGGCTGGGCCGACAGCACCCCCGACCCCTCATGCACGAATTTCGTGCACTGGGCCTCTAGTCTTTTTATAAAAAAGTCCCTTGACTACAGTATGTTTCAATGAAATGATCAAGTTATCAATCAAAATGTCAACACATTATAAAAGGGGAGCCCATATAATGTTAAAATTGTCCCTGATGATTTAGCTAATCAAAATATATGGAGCACAATATCAAATGCTTTCCTATGAATTTTAACTCTGAAGAGAAAGCCTAAGATGCTAAATAGAAAGCATATGAAGCTAACACTAAAAATAAATAGGTAAACCAATTAAATAACCTTTTATAAAAAACATTCATGCTCACAAGATAATACAAACTTCTGTCATCCAAAACTTGACCATAGAAAATTGGTGACTCCTAATACTTTTTTGAACACTTTAGAGAGCATTGTATGCATACACAACAAAACAGACATGTGCCTGTAATTTCATAAAAATAATATTGTATTCCTGATTTATAACCTGTTTTTTTTCAATGAACATTATTTTTTGTGTGTGAGTTGTGGTGTGTCAATGTCAAGTCCTCTATTATTTATCTATCTATTCATTCTTTATTAAGGTACTAGAGGCTTGGTGAAAATAATTTGTGCACAGGAGAGGGGGAGCCTCAGCACAGCCTGCACCCTCTCCAATCCGGGACCCCTTGGGGGATGTCTGACTGCTGGTTTAGGCCTGATCCCCAGGATCAAGCCTAAAATGGCAGTCAGACATCCCTCTCACAATCTGGGACTGCTGGATCCTAACTGCTCACCAGCCTGCCTGCCTGAAGGCCCCCAAATGTCCCCCCTGCCATCCTGGTCACCCCCAAATGCCCCTCTTGCCAGCCTGGTCGTTCCCAACTGCCCCCCCCATTGGCCTGGTCACCCCCAACTGCCCCCCTTGCCAGCCTAGTTGCCCCTAACTGCCTCCCCCCATGCTGGCCTGGTAGTCCCCAACTGCACGCCCCCCGCCGGCCTGGTCACCCCACACAGCCTGCTGTTTAGTCATTTAGTCGTCCCTCACTAACCCCCCTGCTGGCCTGGTCGCCCCATGCAGCCTGCTGTTCAGTTGTTTGGTCTTCCCTCACTAACCCCCTGTTGGTCAGGTCGCCCCACGCAGCCTGCTGTTCAGTCGTTACTGTTACTGTGACGGCGTCCTGAACAATTTGCATATTCCTCTTATATTAGTATAGATTACATGTGTCCTTATTCCCCCAACCCTCCCCCATACCCACCCCCGGATCGTGCCTTCACCCCCCCTAGTGTCTATGTCCATTGGTTATGCTTATATGCATGCATACAAGTCCTTTGGTTGATTTCTCCCCCAACCTCCCCTGCCTTCCCTCTGAGGTTTGACAGTCTGATAGATTCTCTGTCTCTGGATCACTAACAATATTAACAGGTATCTTTGTCAATGAACATAAGTCTAGATTGTTTTTTACCCATCGCTGCACAATATTTCATAGTAGGTATGTACTATAATTTATTTTAACAACCTTATACTGAGGGACATTCAGCTGTTCCACATATAAACAATCCCAGATTAAAATGTTGGCCCATATGATAGGGGGAAATATATCTAGACCTGAGTAACCCTTTGTCTCACAAATTGCTTTCATTTCCCAGTTTCTAACTTGCCTTTCAATCTTGTTTAATTGCCATTTTAATTGTTATGTAGACAAATTATCTTGCAACCTGTTGTGATTTCTGGAGTTCATATCAAGCTTTAAAAGATCGTAAACCTTACTTCCTCAAATAAGTCTTCTTTTGCCAGTTCCTTCTACGCCCTATCCCCAATTTGTTAAGATTCCCTAATGTTACATCCTCTTGGTACGTTGCACTCCTGCCAACAACACATTAGTAACTCTGTAATTACTATTTATTTTGTTTTCTCTGCTAGAATCTAAACCTCATGATGACTATTTTATGACTGTTATAGCCTTAGTATCTGGAAGAATCTTATTATAAGCATTCAATTTCTTTTTTTAAATAACAAGAGATAAATGACAGTAATAAATCTCAATTCCTTTGCTTTAAGTATATTTCTTAAAGACAGTATATACTGAAGTTTACAGCTTTTTGATCCATTCTAGAAGCTGCCAAAGAACTTTCAAATACTGTCCAGATGAACAGATTGGGGAGTTTAAGAATCCACTCATATTGTTGGGCATAGTAGGCCTAGAAATTTTTTCCTTTATTAGATTAAGTTCCATTTTACAAGAAATGTAAAATTTAAAAATTTGCTTTTGTTTTGCTTTTATTTTAATTACTAGAGGCCCAGTGCACAGATTCGTGCAGCAGTGGGGTCCCTCAGCCTGGCTCCCACTCATTCTGGCCCCGCTATGCCTACTGCTGCCGCCGCTCGATAGCACTGCCGCGGAGACGGGAGAGGCTCGCACCGCTGCAGCTGCGCTTGCCAGCCGTGAGCCTGGCACCTGGCACCCATCAGTCAGCTCTATCCCAATACGTTGAGATATTGCTTCCCAGCAATTGTCCACAGTTTGACTCAAATAAACTCACAAAATTTCTTTATAGGTTTGAATGTTTTTTACATTTAAAACATGATCTGTCCAGCAATGATTCTACTATGGTTACATGGAAGATACTGAATATACTAAATACAACAAAATCAGTACTTAAACCTATTTCATAATTTGTCAACTTTAATAATACATTGATTGTCCTTATGTTAAACTAGAGGTCCAGTGCACGAAATTCTTGCACTCTGCGGCGTGTGTGTGTATGTGTGTGTGTGTGTGTGTGTGTGTGTGTGTGTGTGTGTGTGTTCCTCAGCCCAGCCTGTGCCCTCTCGCAGTCCTGGAGCCCTTGGGGGTTAGCCTAAGCCATCAGTCAGACATCCTTAGTGCTGCGGAGGAGGAGGGAGAGGCTCTCGCCACCACCGCTGTGTTCGCCAGCCATGAGCCTGGCTCAGGGCTTCTGGCTGAGTAGGACTCCTCCTGTGGGAGCATACTGACCACCAGGGGGCAGTTCCTGCATTGAGCATCTGCCCCCTGGTGGTCAGTGCACATCATAGTGACCGGTTGTTACGCTGTTGGGTTGATTTGCATATTAGCCTTTTATTATATAGGACTAATAGCCCGGTGCACGAAATTCGTGCACATTAAAAGGGAATTAGCGGAGATATTTTAACACATTGTTTGCGGGTAGATTTTATCACGTGCTAACATGTGGCGCGGGCCATTTTTGCTAATTTTTTGCGCAAATGGCAACGTTCAGTAAAATTACGATAACTTTAGTTTACGTATTTATACGTTACCTGCATTCTACCGCTAGTCTATAAAAAACGTATTAATACGTGTCCGGCGCTCTACTACACTGGTAGAAGGTATAAATACGTAAAACGTTTAAATGTTTCCTGCATACAATGTGTTAAAATTGCTATTTGCCCTTTCTCTATAATAGAGGTGTGAGAGATGAACAGAAATTAGTAAAATATATATGAAAATATATAAATTTATTAATAAACAGTAACAAAAGGATATAAGAACAGAGGCATGTTATAAAAACAACAAAAAACATGATATGAAAACAACAAAAACATGATATAAAAAAACAGTGATGCAAACAATGACTGATAAAGTGATTCAACTTATTCTAATATCTCCCTGTACACCACATTAAGAGTGAAAACACTTTCAGAGTGCTTGACTAATTTCCCTTGTGATGAAGTATTTAGAACTTAAACTGTAATGTCACATGCTCTTCAAACTCAAGAGAAAGCAACATATAACTGACCATGTGCGAAAATGGGTTCAGCTACGAATATTCCTACTCTCTCAAGAGCAGTGGTTCTCAACCTGTGGGTCGCGACCCCTTTGGGGGTCGAACGACCCTTTCACAGGGGTCACCTAAGACAGTGATGGCGAACCTATGACACGCGTGTCGGAGGTGACACGCGAACTCAATTTTTTGGTTGATTTTTCTTTCTTAAATGGCATTTAAATATATAAAATAAATATCAAAAATATAAGTCTTTGTTTTACTATGGTTGCAAATACCAAAAAATTTCTATATGTGAGACGGCACCAGAGTTAAGTTAAGAGTTTTTCAAAATGCTGACATGCCAAGATGAAAATGTTCGCCATCACTGGCCTAAGACCATAGGAAAACACATATATAATGACATATTGTTTTTGTGATTAATCACCATGCTTTAATTATGTTCAATTTGTAACAATGAAAATACATCCTGCATATCAGATATTTACACTACGATTCATAACAGTAGCAAAATTACAGTTATGAAGTAGCAATGAAAATAATTTTATGGTTGGGGGTCACCACAACATGAGGAACTGTATTAAAGGGTCATGGCATTAGGAAGGTTGTGAACCACTGGTCTAGAGTTTGTCCTTTTGATTTATTAATAATCATCGCAAATGCTGGCATCACGGGAACAAATCAACTCTTGGAATCAGAACAACCTCTCCCTCTGCAGATCCTGTTAATACTACAGCTTCGATAATGTTAGGTCGTAATCTTTTGATAATAAATCTGGTACCATCACAAAGACCCCATTTACTATTAAGATTTCTCAATAGCATGATGATTGCACCACTTTTAATTTTAATTTATGACACGGCATTCCCGAAGGAGTAACAGTATTAAGAAATTTGATGGCGAAATTTTCCTTTTCAGCATCATCTGTTGAATCAATGGAATCATCACTCAGATATGTATGAAAATCTCCACTGAGTATATCCAAAATGTCTTCATTTATTTTTTGAATGTGCTAATTTTTTTGGACAAAGAATTGCATGTTTAGATATATTTTTAATATTATCTATAGATATACTATTTCCAAAGGTAGCTTCAATAATAGATCCATTACAAATCATTTCACAGGGGATTTCAATAATATCCATTCCTAAATGAAAACTGCTATCAAGTTTGCCATCTCCAAGTTTTACTACTATCCACTATAAGCAGAGTCCTCTGATCTCATATTAGTTTTAAGAGACAACTTTCTAAAACATCCCCAAACATTACAGTACTTTAAACTCGTTTGTACTATGGCCGATCCCATAACATGCGGTAAAATACTGAGACACTGTCGAAAATCCCCTCCAAGAAGTAGTTTCCCACCAAATACAACATTTAAATTCATAATTCCTCTTAGTAATCTGTCTATGGCATTTATAGCATGACTGGATGCCATGGTGCATTCATCAATAATGAGAAGTTGGGCCTTTTTAATAGTTTTAGCAACTTCACTGTTTATATCGTGTCTAGAAATTGAAGTTTCATTTAATGGAATTGGTCATTTATATTGGTAATGAAAGGTTCTTCCACCGAGAAGTAAATTTGCAGCAATTCCTGTAGACAGTGTGGGTAAAACAGTAACACCACAACCTCTAATATAATGTATTAACACTTTATTGTGAGGAGCAGCTACAGTGCTTTGGACAGGTTCAAGCCTTGGATTGATGAGAGGGCACAGTCCTCATTGCCACATGCAAGTCGCAGCTCAGAGGGCAGGGCCCTCCCAGCACAATTATAGCCAATAGCTATAGTTGTAAGCTTGAACCTATGGTCCAAACACGTAGCCCCACGTGCCTGAGTGATGTAAGCTTGACAGAGTTCAGGTACATGTAGTTGAGTAGGGCTGAAACCCAGGAGAATGTTGTAAACATCTTGATCACGCCCTTACTTTGCCTCGTGGCATCTGCTATACTATAAAATAAAGACACGGCTGTGGGCATTGTCGCTGTCTCTCAGAGAAGCAGTGTCCCACCGAGAGCCAGCTTTCATTCTCTTGTCTGTCTTTCCTAAGCCTTTCAGCCGCCTCCACTCAGGTTCATCCTTGGCCGTGCTGGCGCGGCCCACTTTATAAAGATATGCCTCCATGCTCTGAGGGCAGGTTCCTGCCTCAATCTTCGCCCTTACTGGAAACAGCTCCGGGAAACAGCTTGGGGGAGGGTGCAGCCATTTCCAAGACAACCCCTGTAGGACTGACTTCCTTCTGGTTGGTCGTGCCTCAGGTCGTGATGTTACACCCGGGGTTTTTATATAAGTAGATGACCCTGCACTTAACTCTTTCTCTTTTATTTAAATTTTATTTTATTGATTTTGACAGAGAAGGACAGGGATAGAGAGTTAGAAACATCAATGAGACAAAACATCGATTAGCGGCATCCTGCACAACCCCCACTGGGGATCGAGCCTGCAACCAAGGTACATCCCCTTGACCAGAATGGAACCTGGGACCCTTCAGTCCGTGGGCCACACTCTATCCACTGAGCCAAACCGGCTAGTGCTCTACACTTAACTCTTGAGTTTTGGATGAAATTTCTTGGACCTTTTCCCAGTTAATTATAAGTTCATACACTTTTTCACTAATTACATTATTTTTACATTATATAGCTTTCCCCCTCCAATAATGATTAATGCCTTTATTTCCTAAACTTGATTATCCTGGATTTATTAGACATAATTCAAACATTTAAATATAGTCAAGTGCTCACTTTGGCCAAAACTCCACTGCACCCCTTGTTCTGTATATTGATAGCATCCATTTTTTTCTGGTAACTATTATTATTGAAGTCTGTGGTCAAAATAATTTTCATTTTGTAATTCAAATCCTTTTTCAACTGGCACACATATAAGTTTCTTTTTTCATTCTTGAAGATTTTAGTAACTCCATGGGGTTTATTGTAGCATTTAACTCTCTTTTGAAATGCCATTCGAGTCTTAATTACTTTAAGATTCTTTAGTTGTTAACACTGTGTTTGAAAGTTCCTTCATTTTGCTGGCTTTTATGTACACACTTGTGAAAAAACAGATCAAAGTGAAAGAGACTGATTCTGTGTGAAGCACTGTAGTTCTGGTACCTTGCTTAATGAGCTAACACATTCTCTCTGCCTCACCAACTATGGTAAACAACTGCAAAGCATATCCTGGGGCATTGCTTCCGTCCTTTCTAGCAATCCTTGCCCATCCTTTTCCAAAAACCATATTGATGAAAATAAGTACAAGATGGACCCGTGGTTTTTCCTTCAATCCAGCCATTTCAGTGGGGGAAGGGCATAATTAGAGTTTCCTCACCCCATCTCTCAGATGGTCTAGGTCGGTGGTCGGCAAACTGCGGCTCACGAGCCACATGCAGCTCTTTGGCCCCTTGAGTGTGGCCATGAAGTTTCAATCTCACTGTACGTGCGCGCCCGCACGGGGTATTTTGTGGAAGAGCCACACTCACGGGGCCGCAGTTTGCCAACCACTGGTCTAGGTTTCTGAGCAGAGATTATAAATCCTCTTCTTTCTCTATGGTTCTTTCTGTTCAGTTAGTATGTTTACAAAAATATAGGTAAGCAAACTTGCATTGAATTGGTCAACTTTCCAAGATATCTAGAACTTAATTTTTAATTTTTGACTGCTTGACAGATATAAACCAAATAATATAAATTAAATTTCAAGGCAGGAATAATTACAGCCTAAAAACTATGGTTGTGGAGATGGGAAATTGGTCACTAAGGGTACATCACTAGGTAGTGTTTCTTTTTGAATTCTGAATGACTGAAGAATCATTGTTTGCATGAAAATCAATATTTAATTTTGTCATTAGGAATTTATCTTAAAAGCCACTAGGGCTTCATCCTATATAATAAAAGGCTAATATGCAAATCAACTGAACAGCGGAATGACCAGTTACTATGACATGCCCTGACCACCAGGGGGTAGACGCTCAATGCAGGAGCTGCCCCCTGGTGGTCAGTGTGCTCAGCCAGAAGCCAGGCTCATGGCTGGCGAGCACAGTGGCGGTGGTAGGAGCCTCTCCTGCCTCCACAGCAGCACTAAGGATGTCTGGCTAATGGCTTTCAGACATCCCCTGAGGGCTCCCAGACTGCAGGCTGGGCTGAGGGGCCCCCCTTTCCCCTGAGTGCATGAATTTCGTGCACCGGGCCTCTAGTATTTCAAAAAAAGGCCATTGCTGAAGTATTTATTTTCACAATGGAATCAGAAAACCAGAAATGATGAGCAAATTTTAAGTTATATAGTGGGCTTTTCTACTGTGTATTCTTAGGTTATCAGAGTTCAATCCTCCTTAGGGTCCTTAGTGCTCCCATTACGTATTTATAAGAAATCAATAGTCTATTGCTATAAGCCTGAGAGGAGACAAACACACACACGAAAAATTTTAAGGGAGCATTATACAATACACACACACACACACACACACACACACACACACGCACATATATGCATAAACATACAAATATACACTTTTACTTCTAAATAAAATAATTTTTAAAATATATTTTTAAAAATTGATTTTAGAGAGATAGGGAGAGGGAGAGAGAAACACTGAGTAGTTGCATGCTGCACGCACCCCTACCAGGGATCAAACCCACAATCTAGGTATGTGTCCTGACTGGGAAACAAACCCACAATTTTGGTATACAGGAAGACACTCCAACCATCTGACACATATCAGCCAGGGCCTGAATAATTTTTATTTCAACATTCTCATGTGGCATTTTATGGATACCAGACTTCAATTTCAAAAGGCTACAAAATGGTCACAATTATTTTATGTCTTAATTATTGTTCTGACAAAGCACTAAAAGAGGTCTGTGACACCAACATCTCTTGTAGAAACTGCTATTTCAACTATCTTTTGGCCCCATTAACCTACTTCTAATGGTGTAATTTTTTCCACTTTTAGGAAATGTATATTTAAGCAAAAATGTGAAGGGAGGAAAGGAACAGATTAAGTAGATTTAAACCATAGTAATGAATAAGAACTACCATCATATTTGTAAGAACAAAAATAACAGATAAAGCATGAAAATGACATTTGTAAAAGACCACAAAATAGAACAAGAGAAGACACACTAGAAGAGGAGGCTTTCCCCAGTCTTTTCATATTGACACTAGAGGCCCGTTGCAGGAAGATTCCTGCAAGAATAGGGCTTCCTCAGGCCTATTCCTGCAAGAATAGGGCTTCGTGTGGCCAGAGCGAAGCAGGCTTCACTCCCTTCTCTGCTGCCTCGCTCCCTCCCATCTCCACTGCCTCGGCTCCGTTCCCATGTCCGCGGCCTCGGCTCCGCTCCATGTCCGCTGCCTCAGCTCCACTCCCGTGTCCACTGCCTCGGCTCCGCTCCCATCTCCGCTGCCTCGGTTCCTCCCTTCTCCGCTGCTTCGCTCCCTTCTGCAGCGCTTGGCTTCCTTCTATGCTGTCTTCAGTCATCCGTGCCTGCATATGCAAATTAACGGCCATCTTTGTTGGGTTAATTTGCATACTCATCCTGATTGGCTGATGGGAGTGACACCAATTTGCATGTTTCTCTTTTATTAGTGTAGATTAGTTTCACAGCTCAATCCTGTGAAATTCTACATAAAATAGCTAGTAGATATATAGTACAGTACAGTAGGTCCTAGGGTTACGTCGGAGATCCGTTCCTACGGCGTGATGTAACACGATTTTCCCCGTAAGTTGGAACCCACCTACATAAGAACCTACGTCACTCACCGGAGCACATACACAGCAGTAGTGAAGTGAAACAGTAAAAAAAATTTTAAAGAAAAATAATTCCTGACCTTTACTTGTGGTAAATAAATAATAAAAAACATAAAGCACTTATGTCCATACGTCAAAATGACGGAACTTTTTTTTTTTTTAATAAATTCTGTAAATGGGAGATGGCGACGTAACCACAAAACGACGTACATCAAGTCTGACGAAACCCGAGGATTGCCTGTATAGCAGTATTAGCAAGTTATTAAGAAAAATTGAAGTTCTTTTATTTTTCATTTATAATCCTTGTAAAACTATTAGACTATTAAAAAAAAAACAAATTGCATTACTTTGGTAAAAATCATAAAAAGACTCCTCAAGTAGAATGTAAATTTTCATACAAAGTAAAAGATTCACTGCATCCTTTGTGGTTATTAAAAATATGATTTTATTGATTTCAGAGAGAGGAAGAGAGGGATATAAATATCAATGATGAGAGAGAATCATTGATCAGCTGCCTGGATCAAACCCACAACCCGGGCATGTGCCTTGACTAGTAATTGAACCATGACCTCTGGGTTCATGGGTTGACACTCAACCACTGAGCCACACTAGCCAGGCCTCTTTGTGGTTTTTAAAGCTATTCTTTCAAAAGGGCTAAAATTTTATGTAAGATGACTGGCACACATATAAACTCTATAGAATTCCACAGAAATAAAACTAAGGACTTAGTGATAGAAAATCTTCTGTTTCTAAGAAAGACTTTTGGCCTTCATTTAAAAAAAAAAAATCTAATAATGACTTATTATGTCAGTAGGACATCCCCTGAGGGCTCCTGGACTGTGAGAGGGGGCAAGCCGGGTTGAGGGGACCCCCCCCCCGAAGTGCACAAATTTTTGTGCACCAGGCCTCTAGTCCTATCTAATAAAGAGGGAATATGCTAATCTACCCTCACACTGTCGCAAAGATGGCAGCGCCCACAGCCAATAGAGGGAATATGCTAATTGACTACCCTGCCCTCAAAGACTGCAGCACCCACAGCCACAAGATGGCCGGCAGGGGAGGGCAGCTGTGGGCAATCAGGCCAGCAGGGGAGGGCAGTTAGGGGAAACTGGGCCGGCAGGGGAGGGCAGTTGGAGGCAATCGGGATGGCAGGGGAGGGCAGTTGGGGGCAACTGGGCCAGCAGGGGAGGATTTAAGCGCTGATCAGACTGGCAGGTGAATAGTTAGGGGGTGATCAGGCTGGCAGGCAGAAGCGGTTAGGAGCAATCAGGCAGGCAGGCAGGTGAGCGGTTGGGAGCCAGCAGTCCCGGATTGTGAGATCGGGCCTGTGGGATTGGGCCTATACCAGCAATCGGACATCCCCCAAGGGGTCCCAGATTGGATAGGGTGCAGGCTGGGCTGAGGGACAACTCCCCCACAGTGCACAAATTTCGTGCACCGGGCCTCTAGTCTATATATATATACATATATATATATATATATATAAGCCTAAGTGACTTTGTGACCAATTGACCAGTTGCTATGATGTGCACTGACCACCAGGGGGGCAGACACTCAACACAGGAGCTGTCCCCTGGTGGTCAGTGTGCTCCCACAGCCAGCCAATGCCCCCTCTCCCCGGGTCCCTCCCATCTGGCAGGCCCCGTCTGACAGCCGGCAGTTCCCGGCTGGCCCAACCCTGATTAGGACTGTGCGAGATGGCCCCAATAGGTCCTGATCACCGGCCAGGCCTAGGGACCCCACCCATGCACAAATTTCATGCACCAGGCCTCTAGTAGTCAATAATATTGCAGTAACTATGCATGGTGCCAGGTGAGTACTTGAAATATCGAGGGGATAACTTTGTAAAGTACTGTATAGGAGATTGTCTAACCACTATCCTATACACCTGAAACTAATACAAAACAGTGAATGTAAAATGTAATTGAAAAAAATTGCCCTTTAGAGAGGTAAAAGTGAAATAGCAACTACTGTAGTTTATTATGGTTCAATAAAAATAAATTAACAGTCATCTTTTTATCATCACTAAAACAAGTTTTGGATTTTTAATACTAATCTAAAATTATTTCACATTTTATTATATGTGGTTTATAGGTAAGTATACTACTCCTCATGTATTTTTAAGAAAATGTAGAATACTTTTTGAGATCAATAAAATTTTTCCCCTATCGGAGAAAACAAAACCCAATTAAAACAAAACATAACAAAACAAAACTGCATGATAACAAAAATCTCCTGAGCTTGCTAAGCAAGAGAGTACTTGGACAAAGAAGCTACTAAATACTACTATTTTCAAGTTGCAGTACAAAAATCGTATTGCATAATTTGAGAAACTTTATGTAATTCGTTACCCTATACTTTATCCTTTTCGGTGCTGAGACACGATGAAAGAAAGTATATTAAGAAACTAACCACAGTGAAACAGAGGTAAGATAACTCCTTCCAGACTTGAATTAGCAAAATTACAGTGTCTTACAAAAAGGCTTCCACACCCATTTATTACAGAAAAATTTAAGTACAGTCATCCCTCGCTCTCTGTGGGGGATTGATTCCAGGATCCTCCAGGGATACCAAATTCTGCAGATGTTCAAGTCGCTCATATAAAATGGCATGTTATTTGCATATTGCCTACACACATCCTCCTATATACTTTAAATCCTCTCTAGTCTATATATATAAAAGCCTATGGAAATTGTTATACTGCAGTTTACGACATAATGACAAGAAAAAAGTCTGTACACTTTCAATACAGATGCAACCATTGTAGGCCTAACTAAACAGTACAGATGAGCAACAACATCATTTTTTTTGTGGTGTTGTTTTTTTCTGAATATTTTAGATGTACAATTGGTTCAATTATAGATGCAGAACTCATGAATATGAAGGGCCAGTTGCATATATATTGTTCATTTGGCCAGTTCCACACCACCATATCGAATTCCCATACACCTAAACCCCCATTATCAACATTATGCTAATCAGAAGGCTTTTTTAAAGAATAAGATTTTATTTCATATGAACTTTCAAAGTAGATCTGAAACTATGCCAGGCATTTTAAGAAGCTAATGAGTATTCCCTTCATAACAGAGACTAGAACACTCTACACCAGAGTCTCCAGGAGACACAAATGGTGGTTTCACAGGTATTTCAGATACTTAAGGACACATGTTCACCTTCACTGGTAGTTATCCAAGTTCTTTGGCTTGACTATGATAACTTCAATTTACCAAATTCTTCTAACCTAAAGTCCCTGGACCTCCAACAAGTGTACAGGGTAAAAAACATAACTTATATACAAATATTCATCCTCCCTACTGCGCTGGAGAAGCTCCAAAGCTTTTATTATTTCCAAGAGACCATACCTCCCCAAATGACAAGAACCAATATTATTTTTTAAAACTATTTTTTACTTCAAAGAAAATTAAGACAGTGGCTTCTATACTTTCTGTCTAAATATATGCATGCAAGACAAGTCTATTCCCTCTGCTCTGCTCAATGGTCTTTTTTTTTCAAGCTACTTGTTTGATTTATGCAATAGTGGGTCTGATTCCAATTAAAGAGACAAATGGTATATAAAAAGAAGCATCATCTTTATCCTTTTGATAACGGTATTTCAATATACTTAATGGAAATCCTCTGGTTGTAAATATTGAGAGCCTCAAAGTATGTTTAATCTAGCTACGCTAAAACTAAGAATAAGCAATCAAAACACAAGACAGGCCCTAGCTGGTGTGGTTCAGTTCGCTAGAGTGTCATCCCATGCACTGAATGGTCGAGGGTCCTAGTTAAGACACATACCCAGATTGTGGGTTCAATTCCCGGACAGGGTGGATACGGGAGGCAACTGATTGATGCCTCTCTCTCACATCAATGCTTCTCTCTCCCCCTGTCTCGATCTCTAAAAAATAAACCAACCAACCAAACAACAACAAAAAAATACAGTATATAATTAATTTTTACATAGTTCCATCAAAGATTAAGCAATTATATGTGGAAACTGTGCTAGTTAGTGTCAATATTAATTGTTTTAAAGGGAAGAGAGAGACAGCTATTTGCAAAATGATATGCTAAGTATGTAAGAGGAGAATGCTAGAAAAGTAATAGAAAATACAACTAATGTTATTAAGTCAAATTGACAACAGTAAATGTGGTAAGAATTCAGAGAATAAAGAAATGTCAATAAGTGAAACTGGCCCTAGCCGTTTTGCTCAGTGGACACAGCATCAGCCTGCAAACCAAAGGGTCTTGGGTTAGAGTCCAGTCAAGGGCACGCTCCTTGATTGCAGGCTCCTCCCTGGCCTGAGCCCTGGTCAGGGATTGTGCAGGGGGCAACCAATCTATGTGTTTCTCTCTCATCGATGTTTCTCTTTGTCTTTCCCTCTCTCTAAAAATCAATGAAAAAATATCCTCAGGAGAGGATTAACAACAACAGAAAGGTCAAATTGACAATAGTATATGTGATAAGAATTCAGAGAATAAGAGATCCAGAGGGCATCACACAAGTTGTTGTATGATGTATAGAAGTATACATAATGTCTGTGAGCACAACCCCAAAATGAAATATTATTGATGATCTCGGAACTTATGCAAAGATATAAATAACTCTTGAGGAGACTGGGGCCTGAATAGTGGAAAACATGCCAATAGAGTGTAGAGAAATAAGTATAGACATACAGAATAGAGGAAAAATATTGATTTCAAAAGTCAGATAGTATAGCTTTAAAAAAAAAAAAATATATATATATATACACACATACATACATACTAGGGGCCCGGTGCACGAAATTCGTGCACTGTGTGTGTGTGTGTGTGTGTGTGTGTGTGTGTGTGTGTGTGTGTCGGGGGAGTGTCCCTCAGCCCAGCCTGCCCCCTCTCACATACTGGGAGCCCTCAGGCGTTGACCCCCATCACCCTCCAATCGCAGGATCGGCCCCTTGCCCAGGCCTGATGCCTCTAACAGAGGCATCAGGCCTGGGCAGGGGACCCTCATTTCCCCCCATCACTGGTTCTGCCCCCAGCCCAGGCCTGATGCCTCGGCCAGAGGCGTAGACCCCGATCACCCTCCGATCGCCTGATCGGCCCCTTGCCCAGGCCTGACGCCTCCGCCAGAGGTGTCAGGCTTGGACAGGGGACCCCCATCTCCCCCTGATCACTGGCTCTGGCCCCCACCCAGGCCTGAGGCCTCTGGCCCAGGAATCATGCCTGGGCAGGGGACCCCCATCTCCCTCTGATCGCTTGCTCCACCCCCCGCCCAAGCCTGACGCCTCTGACCCAGGCTTCAGGCCTGGGCAAGGGGACCATCATATCCCCCCAATACCCGGCTCCGCCCCCCACCCAGGCCTGATGCCTTGGCCAGAGGAGTTGGCCCTCATCACCCTCCGATCACCAATCACCGGATCAGCCCCTTGACCAGGCCTGAGGCCTCCGGCAGAGGTGTCAGGCCTGGGCAGGGGACCCCCAGCTCCCCGTGGTTGCAGGCTCCACCCCTGCCCAGGCCTAACACCTCTGGCCTAGGCGTCCGGCCCGGGCAGCGGGGACCTGCAGCTGCAGCGGCCCCGCGATCGTGGGCTTCGCTTTAGGCCCAGGCAAGGGACCCCTAGGTCCCGGGACTGCCAGCTTTGACCGTGCCCAGCTCCCATCGCTGGCTCCACCCCTACTTCCTGCTATCACTGGCCAGGGCGGCAAAGGCACCTGATTCTCCGATCATGGCTGGGGAGCAGGGCAAAGGCGGCCCCAGGGCCGCCTTTGCCCTGCCCCCCAGCTCTTAGCTCCCCCCTGGGTTTCCGATCACTGTCAGTGGCAGGAGGCTTCTTCCTGCTTTCCCTTTCTCCTCCCTGCATTGTGCCTACATATGCAAATTAACCGCCATCTTGTTGGCAGTTAACTGCCAATCTTAGTTGGCAGTTAATTTGCATATAGCCCTGATTAGCCAATGAAAAGGGTATCGTCGTACGCCAATTACCATTATTCTCTTTTATTAGATAGGATATATATATATATATATATATATATATATATATATATATATATATATATTTTTTTTTTTTTTTAATTACGTCAGAGAGGAAGGGGGAGAAAAAGATAGAAACATCAATGACTGAGAGAGAATCATTGATCAGCTGCCTCCTGCACGCCCCCCACTGGGGATGGAGCATGCAACCTGGGCATGTGCCCTGACTGGGAATTGAACCGCGACCTTCTGGTTCATAGGTCAATGCTCAACCACTGAGCAATACCAACTGGGTGGTATAGCTAAGAGTATTAAGGGAACGGGAGGGGGGGGGAGCGGCGGGGGGGGGGCAAAGGAGGGAGAAAGGAATAGAGAGAGGCAAGAGCATTCTAATTGTTTTAAAGTTCTCACTTTAATAGTGTATCAGTTGATTTTCTTGAGTTCCCTAGATAGATGATTACGTGGCATATATAAAACTTTTCCTCCTTTCTAATCTTTACACTTTTTTTTAAATGGGCAAACTTCTAATGTTTCAAAATTAGTATAATTTTGCTGTACATTATTAGTTGATACCCTTTATTCAGATGAGAAATTACCTCTTTAGTTTACTAAAAGTTTTTTTTCTAAATCATGGATAAATGCACAATATTATTAAACTGTATTTTGGGCATTTATTACGATTACCTTTTAGTATCTCTTCATTAACACCTGTTAAGCTGTAAGTGCTCTACATGAGTTTCTTCCCCAATGGTGACCTGTTCTATTCCTAGGAGAAATGGTATTAGGCCATAAATTCACTCAATTCAATTAAGTAATATTTTATTTATGAATGCAACAGCTATGTTCATAATAAAAATGATTTTCTGACTCTGGTCTGGCACAGTGAAGAGACATGAGAGGTGTAGAATAAATGGAAGGTCCCTGGTGCCCCTCTGTCTCCACGAGGGGACAGGGCAGTGGGGTCCACTTGCATTAAAAAAAGAGAAAGATTTTCTTATGCTGTTGTCTTTGTTAAAAATTTGTAACCACAGCCCTAGCTTGTTTGGCTCAGTGGATAGAGCGTTGAACCTGAGCAAAGGGTCCCAGGTTCGATTCCGGTCAAGGGCACATGCCTGGGTTGCAAGCTCGGACCCAGTGGGGAGGGGGACGGACAGGTGTTGGAGACAGCCGATCAGTGATTCTCTCTCATCCTTGATGTTTCTATATCTTTCTCCCTCTTCCTTCCTCTCCAGAATCAATAAAAATATATTAAAGAAAAAAATTTGTAACCACAGTTATTTTAATTTAACATCCTATATAAGGCTAATATGCAAATTGTCCCTTCGACTGGGAGTTTGACCAGGGGGCAGGGCCAGCCAACTGGACCCCACCCATGCATGAATTTGTGCACTAGGCCTCTAGTGAATTAACGCACTACCTTTTTCTAGTTTGAAATAACTTTCAATAGGACTGGCAGTCCTCTGAAGTTTATTAGAAAGAACTTGTCCTTTAAAATCATCTAGCGCTTTTTGGAGGAGAAATATATACATTTTAGTATATTTATTACATTTCCCCATGATTATCTTTCTACTTCTTCTTGGGGATGGGGACAGTTTAGGTAATTTACATTTCTAATCTTTTAAATGTATTGATAAAAGTGATACACAGTATCACTCTATTGATAGCTCTTGACAGATCATCCAAACAGAAAATCAATAAAGAACTATCAGCCTTGAGAAACCAAGATGGTGGAATAGGTAAAAACCTGAAATTGCTGCCTCGCACAACCAATTCAAAAATACAACTAAAAGACAAAACGGACATCATCCAGAACCACAGGGAGGCTGGCTGAGTGGAAATTCTACAACTAGAAGGAAAGAGAAAAGCACACTGAGGCTCAGAGGAGGTGCGGAAATAAAGTGCAGAGGTACGCAGGTGTGTGCGGAAAGGGCTGGCAACTGAGGACATGGGTGTCTTTTTCAATCGAGACGGAGACACAAGCTCCCGACGGTCCTGACTCCAGTTACGGACGAGACTGGGGACCCAGACTCATACGGGAGAAACTGGACTGTCTGGCATCAAGGGCAGCTATCTCTCAGAGGTGCTTGCAGCGATTACTGCGGGACACTGAAACCCGGGGCCTCTTAGGGCAGGGCTGAGGAGCAGCCATAGCTGTTTACTCTGCCCTGTTGATTCCCTGAGACCCTGCCCCATGCAAGCTGTGCGCAGAGGCTTTTGCATATGAATGACCTGGCCCTTTGCAATCTAAAATTACCTAACAAACTACAGCTGGGTCAGAGAGACCCAGAACCTCCAAAAGAATGCTCAAGGCCCCACAGCAGCTTGCACTGCTTCACAGCTAGGCCTCATCTGGGCACCTCCAAATCCCAAACAAAGAGGAATCAGCAGACCTCTCCATAGCTTCTGCTGGGTAGCCTCAGGCAGAGGCTAAATTAGCACATCCTTAGAGATCCAATTGCCAGTGTACCCAGTGGTCAGAGTGGGACCATCCAGGTTACAACTCCTCAGATCCATAAGGGACACACTCAGGGGTCAGACTCAGTGAGTACCAAAGCCCCACTGAAGCAAGTCTTGCCTCAGAAGAGTGTCTTCAGCACAGAAGTTCTCCCACCGTAGACACAGCTGATTCTCACAGCCAATTGGCCTGGAGGTCAATTCCTCCCAGTGATACCAACTATTCCTCCCAGTGATACCAACTACAATCAAGGCTCAAGTACAACAAGACTACGCAGACAGCCCACAAAGGGGTGCACCAAGAGTGTCCACCTCAGGTAACTGGGGAGGATGAGCCACTGAGCCCTATAGACACCTAGCACAGAAAGTCACTCTATCAACACAGGGAAGCAACCAAAATGCGGAGACAAAGAAACAGGTCACAAATGACAGAAATGGAGGAAAGCAAACTACTGGATATAGAGTTCAAAACCACACTTACAAGGTTTTTCAAGAATTTTCTAGAAACCGCCGATAAATTTAGTAACACCCTCAATAAGTCTAGTGAGACCCTCGTGGATATGAAAAAGGATCAACTAGAAATTAAGCATATACTGACTGAAATAAAGAATATTTTACAGAGATCCAACAGCAGACTAGAGGATCGCAAGAATCAAGTCAAAGATTTGAAGTACGAAGAAGTAAAAAACACCAAACCAGAAAAACAAAGAGAAAAAAGAATCCAAAAATATGAAGATAGTGTAAGGAGCCTCTGGGACAACTTCAAGTGTACCAACATCCGAATTATCGGGGTGCCAGAAGAAGAGAGCAAAATATAGAAAACATATTTAAAGAAATAGTGACAGAAAACTTCCCCTACCTGGTGAAAGAAATAAACTTAAAAGTCCAGGAAGCGCAGAGAACCCCAAACAAAAGGAATCCAAAGAGGACCACACCAAGACACATCATAATTAAAATGGCAAGAGCAAAAGACAAAGAGAATCTTGAAAGCAGCAAGAGAAAAACGGTTAGTTACCTACAAGGGAGTACCCATACAACTGTCAGCTGATTTCTCAACAGAAACTATGCAGGCCAGAAGGGAGTGGCAAGAAATATTCAAAGTGATGAGTAGCAAGAACCTACAACCAAGATTACTTTATCCAGCAAAGCTATCATTCAGAATTGAAGGTCAGATAAAGAGCTTCACAGATAAGAAAAAGCTAAAGGAGTTCATCACCACCAAACCAGTATTATGTGAAATGCTGAAAGGTATCCTTTAAGAAGAGGAAGAAAAAGAAAAAGGTAAAGATACAAATTATGAACAACAAATACATATCTATCAATAAGTGAATCTAAAAATCAAGTGAATAAATAATCTGATGAACAGAATAAACTGGTGAATATAACAGAATCAGGGGCATAGAAAGGGAGTGGACTGACAATTCTCAGGGCGAAAGGGTTGTGGGGGTGCGGGAAAAGACTGGACAAAAATTATACACCTATGGATGAGGACAGTGGTGGGGGGGGGTGAGGGCAGACAGAGGGTCGGGTGGGAACAGGTTAGAGGGGAGCTATGGGGGGGGGGGAAGAGGAACAACTGTAATAATCTGAACAATAAAGATTTTAAAAAAATAAAAAGAGTGAAGTCATATGTCAAAAATAAAAGAATTATCAGCCTTAAATGATATATTAGACCAAATGGACATAACTGAAATTTAGAGAGCCTTTCATCCCAGAACATCAGATTAAGCATTCTTCTCCACTGCACATAGAACATTCTCAAAGACAGATCATATGTTGGGTCACAAAACTAGCCTCAACAAATTTAAGAAGACTGAAATCATAGCAAGCATATTCTCTTACCATAATGCTTTGAAATCAGACATAAATTGCATAAATAAAAAAGAAGCCCCACAAACATTAAACAACATAGTACTAAAAAGTGACTGGGTTAAAGAAGAAATAAAAAGTGAATCTTATCAAAACTTCTGGGATGGCCCTAACTGGTTTGGCTCAGTAGTTAGAGCATCGGCCCGCAGACCAAAGGGTCTGGGTTCAATTCCTGATCAAGGGCATGTACCTGGGTTGCAGGCCCGATCCCAGCCGGGTTGGGGCATGTGCATGAAGTGACCAATTGATGTGACCCTCACATAGATGTCTCTCCCCCAACTTCCACTCTCTCTAAAAATCAATGGGAAAAATATCCTTTGGTGAGGATTAACAACAACAAAAATTTCTGGGTACAAGCCTATCTCCAGAAACAAGAAAAATCTTAAGTAAACAACCTAACATTACATCTTAAAGAACTAGAGCAATAACAAAAGCAGCCCAAAGTTAGCAAAAGGAAGGAAATAAAAATCAAAGCAGAATTGAGTGAAATACAGAACAAAAAGACTACCAAAAATCACTACAACAAAGAGCTGGTTCCTTGAAAAGATTAATAAGATTGAAAAATCCCCGGCTAGACTAAGGAAAAGAGAGAAAAGACTCATATAAACAAAATCAGAAATGAAAGAGAAGTTACCACAGACATCACAGAAATACTAAGGATCATACTAGAATAGTCTGAAAGACTATAAGATACCAAATTCAATAACCTACAAGAAATGGATAAATTCCTAGAAATGTATAACCTTCCTTGACTGAACCACAAAGAACTGGAAAATCTAAATACACCAATCAACAGTGAGGTAATTGAAACAAACATGCCCAATGGATTTGTGGCTTAGAACCAGCAGAGACCAGCTAGATCCAACATGGCAATTAATTTCATATTACAGAAAATGCCAAGCTTCATGACATCCTCATAGTAATACATTAGTACACTAAATAAGCCACACTATGCCACCATAATCAGAAACCAAAAGCCTGTATAAGGACACAAAATGGTTCATGGGGCTCTTCTGATATGTCTCCATAACCTTCCTCGAAAAATCCTGAATATTCCTCACCCTTACCGAATGCCCTGCCCTTGATTAAATAAGCTTTAATAAAAGAAGTAAATCACAATAAGGAAAAGCTGCTCTGTCTGTGTAGTAGCCCATTTTTGTGGCTCACTGCTTCATTAATAAACTTACCTTCACTTTAAACTCTGAAAAACAAAAAAAACTAAAAAACCACACACACTAAAAACCCAAAACCTCAAAATAAAACCCCATGACCAGATGGCTTCATTAGTGAAATACACCAAACATTCAAGGAAGATTTGATAATCTATACTTCTCAAACTTTTCCAAAAATACTGAAGGAGGCAATACTTCCTAACACATTTTATGAAGCCAACATAACCCTGATACCAAAATCTGGCAAGCATTACACAAAAAAAAGAAAACTACAGATAAATATCTATGATTAACACAGATGCAAAAATCCTAAACAAAATACTAGCAGATCAAATACAACAAACATTAAAAATAATAATACATAACCATCAAGTGGAATTCATACCAGGGACAGAAGGATGGTTTAACATAAGCAAACTGATTTGCATAATACGCCACATTAACAAAACAAAGGATAAAAACTATGATCTTATCAGCTGATGCAGAAAAAGCATTTCATAAGATACAACATCCACTTAAGATTAAAACACTCAATAAAATGGGTATAGAACAGCCGTGGGCAAACTACGGCTGCGGGCCAGATCCGGCCCGTTTGAAATGAATAAAACTACAAAAAAAAAAAGACCGTACCCTTTTATGTAATGATGTTTACTTTGAATTTATATTAGTTCACACAAACACTCCATCCATGCTTTTGTTCCGGCCCTCCGGTCCAGTTTAAGAACCCATTGTGGCCCTCGAGTCAAAAAGTTTGCCCACCCCTGGTATAGAAGAAAAATACCTCAATACAATAAAGGCATTAAATAACAAACACTCAGCTAATATTATACTGAATGGTGAAAAACTGAAAGCTTTTCCTTTAATATTAGGAACAAGACAAGGATATGCTCTCTTACCAGTCTTATTCAACACTAGAGGCCCAGTGCACAAAATTAGTGCACTGGGGGGGGGGGGGTGTTCTCACCCTGGCCTGCGCCTTCTCGCAGTCAGAGACCCCTCACTCCTTACTGCCCGCCTGCAGCAGAGGTGGGAGAGGCTCCTGACACTGCTGCTGCACTCACCAGCTGTGAGCCCAGCTTCTGGCTGGAGGGGCACTCCCCCTGTAGGAGCACACTGACCACCAGGGGGAAGCTCCTGCGTTGAACATCTTCTCCCTGGTGGTCAGTGGGTGTCACTCTGCTGTTTGGTCAATTTGCATATTAGAGTTTTACTATATAGGACTAGAGACCCGTTGCAGGAAGATTCCTGCAAGAATAGGGCTTCCTCAGGCCTATTCCTGCAAGAATAGGGCTTCCTGAGAGGGGAGCGAAGCGGAGAAGGGAGCAAAGCCCACCAAGGCGGGCTTTGCTCCCTTCTCTGCTGCCTCGCTCTGTCCCTTCGCCGCTTTGCCCCCAACTCCCTCCCTTCTCCACTGCCTCGGCTCCCTCCCTTCCCCACCGCCTTGGTTCCCCCCGTGTCCTCTGCTTTGCCGCCCTCCTGTGTTTGCCACCTCGCTCCCTCCCTTCTCCGCCACTTTGCTCCCTCCCATGTCCACTGCTTCAGCTCCGCTCCCATCTCTGCTACCGCCGATCCGCTCCCTTCTCCACTGCTTGGCTCCCTTCTACATTGTCTTCAGTCTTTTGCTAGGTGCCTGTGTATGCAAGTTAACCACCATCTTTGTTGGGTTAATTTGCATACTCTTCTGATTGGCTGGTGGGTGTCGCGAAGGTATGGTCGATTAGCATATTTGTCTTTTATTAGTGTAGATAGTTCTAGAAGTCCTAGCTAGAGCAATTAGGCAAGAGATAGAAATAAAAGGCAGCCAAATTAGAAAGGAATAAGTAGAAGTGTTACTTTTTTTAAATGTAGTTTATTCATGTTTTACAGAGAGGAAGGGAGAGGGACAGAGTTAGAAGCATCGATGATGAGAAAGAAACACAGATCAGCTGCCTCCTGCACACCTCCTACTGGGGATGTGCCTGCAAACAAGGTACATGCCCCTGACCGGAATCGAACCCAGGACCCTTCAGTCCGCAGGTCAATGCTCAATCCACTGAACCAAACTGGCTAGAGCAGCGGTTCTCAACCTGTGGGTTGTGACCCCTTTGGCGGTCCAATGACCCTTTCAGAGGGGTTGCCTAACACCATCCTGCATATCAGATATTTACATTATGATTCATAACAGTGCAACATTACAATTATGAAGTAGCAACAAAAATAATTTTATGGTTGGGTCACAACATGAGGAACTGTATTTAAAGGGCCAGAAGGTTGAGAACCACTGGGCTAGAGCTAGAAGTGTTACTTTTTGCAGATGACATGATTCTGAATATAGAAAGCTCTAAAGGCTCCACTAAAAAAACTATTACAAATAATAAACAAAAACAGTAAAGTTGCAGGATGCAAAATCAGTGTACAAAAATCCACTTCTTTTCCTATATACTAACAATGAAACTTAAGAAATAGAAATGAAAAAAACAAAAACCCAAACCAATTTCTTTTGCAATTGCTACCAAAGGAATAAAATACCTGGGAATAAACTTAGCAAAGGACATAAAGGACCTATATACTGAAAACTACAAAGAACTATTATCCAAGATTGAAGAAGACACAGTTAAATGGAAAGACATTCTGTGTTCATGGATTGGAAGAATCAACATAGTTAAAATGGCCATAGTACCTGAAGCAATATACAGATTTAATGCAATCTCCATCAAAATCTCAATGTCATATTTTAAAAATAGATTTATATGGCACCACAAAAGACCGCAAATAGTCAAAGCAATCCTGAGAAAAAAGAATGAAGCCAGAAGTATCAAGCTACCAGACTTCAGATTATACTATAGAGTTACAATAATCAAAACGGCATGGTACTGACAGAAAAACAGACACAAAGACGAATGGAAAAGAACTAAGCCCAGATATAAAAAAGTAATTTTTGAGGAAGGAGCCAAAAACATACAATGGAGAAAAGAAAACCTCTTCAATAAATGGTGCTGGGAAAATTGGAAAGCCACATGCAATTAATGAAACTAGACTACAGTTTGTCCCTATGGGCAAAAATTATTTCAAAATAGATCAAAGACCTAAATATCAGATCTGAAACAATAAATTGCATAGAAAATAATACAAGCACTAAATTTATGGACCTTGGTTATAGAGAACACTTTATGAATTTGACTCCAAATACAAGGGAAGAAAAGGAAAAAATAAGTGAATGGGACTATATCAAACTAAAAAGCTTCTATACAAGCCAAAGAAACCAACAAAACAAAAAGGCAATCAACCAAATAGGAGATATTTTCAAACAACAGCTCCAATAAGGGGTTAATATCCAAATATATAAAGAATCATACAACTCAACACCAAACAACCCAATTAAAAAATGGGCAGAGGACCTGAACAGACACTTCTCCCAAGAAGACATACAGAAAGATTCCAGTATGTCGGTGGAGTAAGTGGAAGCTCACAGGCATGCTCCCTAGGACCAAACTGGAATTACAACTAAAGTACAGAAAACCATCCTGAATAATCAACTGAAGACTAGCTAGAGAGAACTGATAACCAAGGACGGAAAGTGAAGACCACACAGAGACTGAATCAGGAGTCTTCCCTCTGTCTCTTAATAAATTCAATATCATAATTAAAAAATTAAAAAGATGATATACAAATGACCAACAGATTTATTAAAATGTTCAATTTCACTAGCTATTAGAGAAATACAAATCAAAACTACAATAAGAAACCACCTCACACCTGTTAGAATGGCTATTATCAATAAGACAGGTAAGAACAAGTGTTGGAGATTGTGGAGAAAAAGGAACTCTCATTCACTGCTCATGGGAATGTAAACTGGCACAGACACTATGGGAAGCAGTATGGTGGTTCCTCAAAACATTAAGAACAGAGTTACCATATAACTAGCTATCCCTCTTCTGGATACCAACCCGAAAAACTCAAAAACATTGATTCACAAAGATGTATGCACCTTTATGTTCATTGCAGCATTATTCTCAGTGGTAAAGACATGGAAATAACTGACACGTCCCTCGATAGAGGATAGGATAAACAAGATTTTTATATGTATACTAGGGGCCCGGTGCACGAAATTCGTGCACTGGGGGTGGGGGGGGGGGTGGGGGGGGTGGGAGTGTCCCTCAGCCTAGCCTGCCCCCTCTCACATACTGGGAGCCCTCAGGCGTTGACCTCCATCACCCTCCAATCGCAGGATCGGCCCCTTACCCAGGCCTGACGCCTCTGGCCTAGGTGTCCGGCCCGGGCAGCGGGGACCCGCAGCTGCAGCGGCCCCGCGATCGTGGGCTTCGCTTTAGGCCCAGGCAAGGGACCCCTAGGTCCCGGGACTGCCAGCTTCGACCGTGCCCAGCTCCCATCGCTGGCTCCACCCCTACTTCCTGCTATCACTGGCCAGGGCGGAAAAGGCTCCTGATCCTCTGATCATGGCTGGGGGGCAGGGCAAAGGCGGCCCCAGGGCTGCCTTTGCCCTGCCCCCCCAGCTCTTAGCTTCCCCCTGGGTTTCCGATCACTGTCAGTGGCAGGGGGCTGCTTCCTGCTTTCCCTTTCGCCTCCCTGCATTGTGCCTACATATGCAAATTAACCGCCATCTTGTTGGCAGTTAACTGCCAATCTTAGTTGGCAGTTAATTTGCATATAGCCCTGATTAGCCAATGAAAAGGGTAGCTCGTACGCCAATTACCATTTTTCTCTTTTATTAGTGTTGATATGTAATGGAATACTATTCAGTCATAAGAAAAAATGCAATACTGTCATTTGCAACAACATGAATGGACCTTAAGAATATTATGCTAAGCAAAATAAGTCAGTCAGATAATGCCAAGAACCATATGATTTCACTCATATGTGGGATATGAAACTCACAGAGATAAACAACAGTATGGTGGTTACCAGAGGAAAAGGGATAGGGGCATAGTGAAGAGTAAAGGGGGCCAAATATGGTGACAGAAGATGATTTGATTTTGGGTGGTAGGCACAAATACAATATACACACCATGTATCATAGAAATGTACACTTGAAACCTATATATTAACCAATGTTGTCCTAATAAATTTAAAAAAGAAAAAATTAGGAGACTTGGAAATGAGATCCAGAAGTTTCAACATGTGAATAACAGGAATTCCTGAAAGCATTAAGAGAATGGAGAGAAGGTATTATTGAAGAAAGAATGACTAAGAATTTCCCCAAATCAAAAACATGAGTATGAAGAATTTAAGGGCCAAAAGGGTATGTTTTCAAAACTCACCCTCAAATCTCAAAATATTTCTCTTTAGAGCACATGAATAGTTATCACATATGAAACTTGATTTAAATGACTAAAGGATATATTCTAGAGTATAAAAGGTAAATTTGGAGAAAACAGTGGACTGCAATAAACAAATTAGAAAAAAAGTTAAACATTGAGTAAAAATACTTAACATCAAATGGAAATTTCAAATATCAATGTATCAAGCTGAGAGGGAAAAAAGGAAAGGATAGAGAAGAAAAATATGCTACAATTTTTATCTTGTGCAAGGCATGGATATAAATACTGTAATTAAATATTGTTACAAACTTAATGGGCTTGGGGTTCTTTTTTGTTAATCTTCACCGGACGATATTTTTTTCCACTGATTTTTAGAGTGGAAGGGAGGGAGAGGGTGTTGGATGGGGGAAAGGGATGGGGGAGGGTTTAGGAGATGGGCAGGGGGAAGGAGGAGGGTGGAGGGGGGGAGGAAGCAGGAACACTAGCTAGAGAGATCAGCAGAGAGATTAATTCTTTGCTTTTGTTTCTTTGCTTCTCGCACATGTCCTGGGGCCAGGGATCTATCAGGTGACCCTAGCAGTGGAGAGACCAATGCTCTAACCACTGAACAACACCAACCAGGGCCATACTTATAGTTTTAAGTATGCATATACAAATTTTAAGGATGGCTACTAAAAATAAAATCTATAATTTTTATAAAATTATTGGGGGCAGGGGGAGAGGGTGAAAACTTAATTAAGGCAACAAAATAACCAAAGACATGGTAAATATAAAGCACAACTTACTAAGGCAGTAGTAATCATAAAAATAAAATGTGACAGTGGTAATATTAGACAGCATAGGATATAATATGAAACTCATTAAATGAGACAAAAATAGTACATATTGATTTTAAAAACACTAATTTGGAAAAATGGATTAATAACAAACAAACTGTAAATAAATCTAGTTCACTAAAAGCGTATCAGATATAAACAAGAAAACTCCTTTTCCTAATAAAGGTGCCATAAAACAAGCCTGAAAATAAATGTTACTAATTTAAGAAATATCACTGACTTCAAAAAAGATGGTGAGATGCATGGGGGAACAAAAACAAACAAAAAAATAACAACATAAAACTAGTCAAGGAGCATTTCATTTATGAATCATGGGAAAGATGTATACTTTGTGTTTAAGAACATAAGCTTAGGAGTCCAACAAACCTGAGTCTGAGTGGTAACTCCTTGTGTTACAAAACTGAGGTAAATGTATTATTAAACTCTAAGTCTTAGTTTCTGCATCAATTAAATTTAGTAATTTCTAGCCCCATAAGGCTATCAAGATGATAAAATGAAATTAATATCTGGCACAGAGGGTTTAATAATTGACAGGTATTAGTGTCACTATTAACCCTTTGAGTGCCAACCAATATCCTAGGAACTGTGCTAAAATTGCCAAGGCATTTTTGCTGATTTTACAGCAGTTTAGGAAAAAAAATTATGAATCGCAAGTAAATGAAGTTACATATTCAAAAACTTAAGGAAACCTTTACTACATTGACATATTTAGCAATATCATCATCACTAATAAAAGCATACTTAGAACTGGACGCCATTTCGAAGCTTTGATAGCGCTCCCGGCACTTTTGGTGAAAGACAGGAGGAGCACGATTGCGTTCCCCGGCACTCAAGGCGTTAAATTGTAGTTGGGTACAAGGTGTGAGAAATCATGTAATACTCTTGGTATTAACTAATATGTTTTACAAAGTGCTTTCAATTTTCATATCAAAGGGGAAATATTTTTATTTACTTTTCACAATATCTGGGTTCTCAGTTCCCAATAACTAGTTGTAATTTTTTATTAAAATTAGGATTGCTAATTTTAGACTGAGAATAAAGGCTGAGAGAATAGAGGCTTTTAACCCTACTCCACCTTAAGTGTTCCAAATTTCCAATCTAAAGAAGAGGAAAAGATTAAGAATGGCATCAGTATTAGAGCTAGAAACATTTTCTGAGAGAAAATAATTTTAAATCTCCTATGGAATATAATCTTGCACTGAAACCAGAAAATCAGTTCAATTAGCCATTTTGGTGGCCAGGATACCAAGAGCAACTTCTTTATTTTCTTTTTACTGAATAAATGTCATTAATATGCCTAACATGGATTTAAAGATTTATGGGCAAGAAATTTTTTAAGTAATTTAAAGATCTTATGCATTTTTGAAAACCTACTTTTAGTTCTCGGTACTCAAAAGGAAATATATGTACATGATACTGAAGCAGAGCCCCCCCCATCACCTCCAAAATAAAATACGAAACATTTATCCCGAGTTCCCTTAAACACTAAATTTACTGCAAAATTGTGGATTAGGAATATAAGAGATTAAACCAGATACTGCTTGCATTTTGGTTTGTTCACACACTGGTATATAAATCAACTCCTTACTTGTTTCTTGTAAATTCTGTTCAATAGGTTTTCTGTGTTACTTTTAAGTTCAAAGCTGACATGATAGTTCCTTACCTTTCCATTAGCTTCTCTTTATCCCAATTGAAGTGGCTAAGGAGTATTCTTGTGATAGTTGCTGGATTCTAAAGGGGGAAAAAAAGTCATTTTCAGGTAATAGCACTTCATTAACATTTAGTGAATTTTTAGATTGAATTTATAACACTCCACCCAAATTTCCTTTCCTACAATATTTTTTATCCCCTTAAAAAATGATCAAGACTATTTAAAAATAGTAAGCCACACCAATGAGGCGGGTTTCTATAGGATTCTAAAGCAGAAGTCAAAATAAGCCAAAAAGGAATTAAATGAAAAATTACTGTATTAAATCAAGCACTAATGAAAATTAACTTTTGCAATTAAGAGTTAACATCTGCCACATCAGCACACTATTAATCAATAAAACTTCTAACATCTTATGTATTGAATAGTTCAAATGATTATAAACCATTTTAAATGAGATGGTCCTTCAAAGACATTTAATGAAAAAAAAAAGATAAGAAATCTGTACTGTGTAATAATTTATAGAGTATAAAATAGGTTGGTATTTCATTTCCAGAAGAAGAGGCTAATGCCATGAAACAAAAACTTTACTGTCCTATCACAATGCTGTTACAAATTTTTCCATTTCCCATGAAACTAGTGAGCTTACTACCTGGGTACAGAATTTTGACTAGTCCATAGGTAGCCCGAGGATCAATCCACTGAGCCAAATGAACCAGGGCTTTCCACTGATTTTTAGAGAGAGTGGAAGAGAGGAAGGGAGAGAGAGAGAAAGAAGGTGAGAGAGAGAGAGAGAAACATCGATGTGAGAGACACAACATTAATTGGTTACCCCCTGCACACACACCCTATCGGGTCCCGGGATCTAACATTCAACCCAGGTACATGCTCTTGACCAAGAATCCAACCCACAACCCTCCCTTCCATGTGCAGGACAGCGTTCTAACCACTGAGAGACACCAACTTTTTCTTAGAAATGTGACCATCTGACTTCTCGATCCTGGCCAAGATGGCATAGGGCAATAAGCTCACTTTAGTGTCCCTTTCTTCCACTGATTATAATGAAAAACTCTGGACAAAATACATCTAACAAAGTACTCTGAAAACGAAATAACAGCAAGCAGACTGGAGAGGGAAGTAAGTGAAGAACAACTAATAAGGTAGTGGTAAGTATCCTGTTTTGTTTTGCTTTCCCATTTACTTCTTGGCTTTGACCCAAGGGTGGGCCAAACAGGGAAACTGTAACAGGCATGATCAGTAAAAATTCAGAGAAATGTGTGTGTGTGTATTTGTGTGTGTGTGTCCAGAAGACAAGGGCAAAAGGCCCCTGGAGAATGTGGGGAAAATACCTTTTTCCTTTCTCTTGTCCCATCCCCCCTCACAGCCCCCCATACTGAAGCCAGACCAGCCATCAAACTACCCAGCTGCAGAGTGAGCATTGAAAACCAAAAGAGAAAACATTGCTCTGAATAAAGGAATCAGGAAGAGGGTCCCTGTTGTGAAGAGTGTAGAGCAGGGGTCCTCAAACTTTTTAAACAGGGGGCCAGTTCACTGTCCCTCAGACCGTTAGAGGGCCGGACTATAGTTTTAAAAAAAACTATGAACAAATTCCTATGCACACTGCACATATCTTATTTTGAAGTAAAAAAACAAAACGGGAACAAATACAATATTTGTATTTGCATGTGGCCCGGGGGCCGTAGTTTGGGGACCCCTGGTGTAGAGGCATCCATTCTTTTCTTTTTTTTTCCTCTTCCTACTTCACCCCAAGATATGACAGGCAGGAAACTAAAATGGAGAGAATCCCATGTTTCTGGCTCTAGGAATAAAGAAAAGGGCCCCTGGAGCCAGGGCGTTCAGGGAAAATCACAGAGAGAGACGGAGAAGTAGATCTCTAATTCTGTATGTGAACCAAGTTCTGGGCCTAACTATAGCTGCACATGTGTCAAAACCAGCCAAAGAAGTACAAGAGAGGCTTTCAGAACAGAACTATTACATGAATCACTGCCTAAGTCCTAAACAAACTAAATAGGAATGGAAGGGGCAAATTCAACATAGCAAAGGCTTTGAAATGGAACAGATAATGGAACCACTGGCTATTTAAAGCGAGAAAGAACTTGAACTTATAATCTCACTGGGTTAGCTTGTTTACTAAAAGAAATTTAAAAATCCTCACCATTCTCAAAAGGATTTTAACAGGATAGAGAATCTTACAACATAATATTCAAAATGTCCAAGACAGAATCCCAAATTATCAGACATAGCAAGAACAACTAAAAATCTGATTAAGGGAGATGACAATATATGCTAAGCCCTAGATGACCCAACTGTTAGAATTATCAAAGCTCCTAAAAGCAGCTATTAATATTAGGTAAGGGTGAAAACCTTAAAATTAATTTTAAAAATTCTTAGGAAAGAAAAAAATTCTAGCCCTAGTCGGTTTGGCTCAATGGATAGAGCCCTTCCACGCCAGAAGCTCGCATTTCGATCACTGGCCAGGACTAGGGACTGCACCCGTGCACAAATTTTTTGAACTGGGCCTCTAGAGTGAGTGTGAGTGTGTGTGTGAGTGTGTGTGTGTGTGTGTGTGTGTGTGTGTGTGTGTGTGAGAGAGAGAGAGAGAGAGAGAGAGAGAGAGAGAGAGAGAGAGAGATGTAGAGATGTATTTCTTGATTTCAGAGAAGAAGGTAGAGGGAGAAACATCAATAATCAGAGAGAATCATTGATTGGCTGCTTTCTGCACAGCCCCTACTGGAGATTGAGCCCACAACCTGGGCATGCGCCCTGACGAAAATGGAACCATGACATCCTGGTTCCTAGGTCCATGCTCAGCCACTGAGCTGGACTCGGCTGGAATATATATATTTAAAATGTATCTTGAAATCTAACAAGAAGAAAACAACTCAATTTAAAAAATAAGCAAATGATTTAAAAAGATACTTTACAAAAGAAAATCTATGCAGAGGCATAAATAATATATGAAAACATGCTAATGTCATTAGTTATTCAAGACACAAAATTGGAACAATAATGGTACCATTACATGCCTATTAGAATGTGTGTTGGGGGTGGGGGTGGGGAACAATCTGACAATCCCAAGTGCTACAGAATATGTGGTGTGACTGAAACTCTCTCATATACTACTGGTGATAATGCAAGAGTACAGCCAATAAGAAAAAGTTTAGCAGTTTCTTACAGTTAAACATATACTTAATACTATTCCAATAGCTCACTGTTACTGACCCAAGTGAAATGAAAACTTATTTTCATCCAATCACCTATAAGAGATTAACAGCTTTATTTGTACTTGACAAAAATCAGAAACAAAACTGTGGTACATATCCCCACAATGGAATACTACCCAGCAACAAAAAAAACTATCCTATACAATGAAAGCCTAATATGCAAAATCGTCCCCTTGACTGGGAGTTTGACCAGGGGGCGGGGCCAGCCAGCCAACCACAGGAAGGGAGGCCCCCGCCAGCTGCAGGCAACCACCTGGGGAAGGGAGGCCGCAGCCAGCAGCTGCTAGGGACTCTAGCACAAATTTCATGCACTGGGCCTCTAGTCTATATATACAGCAAGAATAATCGCAAATGCAAATTTCCAGTGAAAGCAGCCAGGTATAAAAGGCTACATATTGTATGATTCCATTTATGTGACATTGTGAAAAAGGCAAACTATAGGAATGGTGTACATATGTCTGGTTTCCAGGGATTAAGGGTGGGGGATGGTTTAAGCAAACAAAGTAGAAAGAGGGAATAATATAGGAGGTGATGATGAAACTGTTCTGATTGTGATGGTGGTGGTTATACAACTCTAGGCATTTGTCAAAATTCATGGTAGATCCAAAAGTATAAATTTTATATTGAATATAAATTAAAATATAAATTTAAAATACTAAATTATAAAAGTAATCCAACCTGCACTGCAGTACCTATAATGGAGTTCTGTTAAAAGTACAATGAACATAGATGTGAGGTTATTTAGTGCCAGACACTTTACATATATTTAATTTAATCCTCACATCAATACTTAATGCAAGGTAGGCACTAGTTACATTTTACAGATGAGGTTAGAGGTTAAGAGATTTGACCCAAGATAAAATAGGTCAATAGAAATTGAATATTAGAGGAAGTTCATCAAAATATGTGCTGCCCCACCACCCTCAAAGATTCTGATTTAATTAAGCTAGTTTGGGGGACCAGTGAAAGGAGAGAAATCTACCTATGTGTGCTACAAAAATTCATAATTAGTTTAGTGAAAAGCCAATTCAAGCTCTTGGTTGAAAAATAAACCTCTTCATCTTGTTTTTACTGATATTCCTCATTTTTCTTTAAAGCTATAAACAATCCAAACAAAAAGTTAATGGGCAAAATAACTATAATTAGAAACCTAATACTGGCAACTGTACCTTTAATTTTTAGGACAATCAACACTAATAAAAGAGAAAAATGGTAATTGGCGTACGAGCTACCCTTTTCATTGGCTAATCAGGGCTATATGCAAATTAACTGCCAACTAAGATTGGCAGTTAACTGCCAACAAGATGGCGGTTAATTTGCATATGTAGGCACAATGCAGGGAGGCGAAAGGGAAAGCAGGAAGCAGCCCCCTGCCACTGACAGTGATCGGAAACCCAGGGGGAAGCTAAGAGCTGGGGGGGCAGGGCAAAGGCAGCCCTGGGGCCGCCTTTGCCCTGCCCCCCAGCCATGATCAGAGGATCAGGAGCCTTTTCCGCCCTGGCCAGTGATAGCAGGAAGTAGGGGTGGAGCCAGCGATGGGAGCTGGGCACGGTCGAAGCTGGCAGTCCCGGGACCTAGGGGTCCCTTGCCTGGGCCTAAAGCGAAGCCCACGATCGCGGGGCCACTGCAGCTGCGGGTCCCCGCTGCCCGGGCCGGACACCTAGGCCAGAGGCGTTAGGCCTGGGCAGGGGTGGAGCCTGCAACCGCGGGGAGCTGGGGGTCCCCTGCCCAGGCCTGACACCTCTGCCGGAGGCCTCAGGCCTGGTCAAGGGGCCGATCCGGTGATTGGTGATCGGAGGGTGATGAGGGTCAACTCCTCTGGCCGAGGCATCAGGCCTGGGTGGGGGGCAGAGCCGGGGGTTGGGGGGGTATATGATGGTCCCCTTGCCCAGGCCTGAAGCCTGGGTCAGAGGCGTCAGGCTTGGGCGGGGGGTGGAGCAAGCGATCAGAGGGAGATGGGGGTCCCCTGCCCAGGCATGATTCCTGGGCCAGAGGCCTCAGGCCTGGGCAGGGGTCAGAGCCAGTGATCGGGGGGAGATGGGGGTCCCCTGTCCAAGCCTGACACCTCTGGCAGAGGCGTCAGGCCTGGGCAAGGGGCCAATTAGGCGATCGGAGGGTGATCGGGGTCTACGCCTCTGTCAGAGGCGTCAGGCCTGGGCAAGGTGCCAATCCTGCGATTGGAGGGTGATGGGGGTCAACGCCTGAGGGCTCCCAGTATGTGAGAGGGGGCAGGCTGGGCTGAGGGACACTCCCCCCCCACACACACACCCAGTGCACGAATTTCATGCACCGGGCCCCTAGTAAAGCTATAATCTCAAATCTTCTCTATTTATAAGCTCTAAAATAATGGTTCCCCATTCTAGCTACATATTAGAATCTCTTGTTGTTTAGGGTGGGACACAGGTATCTGTATTTTTTACCCAAAGTTTTTGCCTAAAGTTCTCCAAATAATAGGCATATGCAGCGGGAAATAGGAACTACTATTCTTTGTTTCCCCATTAAGGGGGCTCTGAAAAGTAAAGTATATATGTGAAATTCCATATGAATATAGAAGTATAATATTTTAGTAATTTGAAGAATATTACATTCTAGGGCTACAGAAACGGTGTCAGCATATAAAGTTGATTCTGCATTTTTTAAAAACATGGGTCTGATTATGCCAAATGTCCCAGCTGAGGTTTTAATATTAATGGACTACCATTCTCTAATCCTTTGATCAAGTATTTCTTAACTTTGGTAGCATATTAGAATCATCCAATGAGCTTTTAAAAAACTGATACGCAGAACACACTCCAAGCCATATCAGAATATGGGGTAGGGGGATTTCTTTTCTTTTAATCTTTACTGTTGAAAGTATTACATAGGTCCTCCTTGTTCCCCCATTAACCTCTTCCAGCCCGCTCCGGTCCTTCCAAGCCCTCCAGTCCGTCATCACCCCATTGTCTATGTCCACGGGTTATACACATATGCATACAAGTTCACTGGTTGATCTCTTCCCACCTACCCTCCTCTGCCTTCCCTCTGAGGTTCAACAATCTGTTCATGCTTCTATAACTCTGGGTCTATTTTTGACCATCAGTTTATTTGGTTCATTAGATTTCACATATGAGTGAGATCATGTGATACTTATCTTTTTCTGACTGGCTTATTTTGCTCAGGTCCATCCATGCTGTTGCAAATGGTAAGAGTTCTTTCTTTTTTTTATTGCTGTAGAGTATTCCATTGTGTAAATGTACCATGGCTTTTTTACCACTCATCTGCTGATTGCACTTAGGCTATTTCCAAGTCTTAGCTATTGTAAATTGCACTATGGACATAGGGGTGCATATACTCTTTCTGATGAGTGCTTCAGGTTTCTTAGGATATATTCCTAAAAGGGGGATGACTGGGTCAAATGGGAGTCCCATTTTAAATTTCTTGAGGAAATTCCATACTTTCCACAGTGGCTATACAAGTCTGCTTTCCCAACAGCAGTGTACTAGGGTTCTTTTTTCTCCACAACCTCACCAACACTTGTCATTGGTTGATTTGTTGATGATAACCATTCTGACAAGTGTGAGGTGATATCTCATCATTTTGATTTGCATCTCTCAGATGATGTGATTTTGAGCATTTTCTCATATGTGTCTTGGCTTTCTGTATGTCCACTTTGGAGAAGTATCTATTTAGGTCCTTTGACCATTTTTTAATTGGATTGTTTGTCTTCCTTTGTTAAGTTGTATGAGTTCCCTATATATTTTGGAGATTAATCCCTTATCAGATGTATCCTTGGCAAATATGTTCTCCCATGTGGTGGGATCTCTTGTTATTTTGATGATCATTTCTTTTGCCACGCAGAAGCTTTTTATTCTCATGTTGTCCCATTTTTTAAAAAAAAGATATTTTATTGATTTTTTACAGAGAGGAAGGGAGAGGGATAGAGAGAAACGTCGATGAAAGAGAAACATCAATCAGTTGCCTCCTGCACACTCCCTACTGGGAATGTGCCTGCAACCAAGGTACATGCCCTTGACCGGAATCGAACCTGGGAACCTTGAGTCCGCAGGCCGATGCTCTATCTGCTGAGCCAAACTGGTCAGGGCTCATGTAGTCCCATTTGTTTATTTTCTCCTTAATTTCCATTGTCTTAGGAGATGTATCAGTAAACATATTGCTACAAGAGATGTCTGAGATTTTGGTGGCTATGGTTTCTTCCAGGACTTTTATTTCACATCTTACATTTAAGTCTTTTATCCATTTTGAGTTATTCTTGTGTATGGTGTAAGTTGGTGGTTGGTCTAGTTTCATTTTTTTGCACGTACCTGTCCAATTTTCCCAACACCATTTATTGAAGAGACTACCTCTGCTCCAATGTATGCTCTTGCCTCCTTTGTCAAATATTAATTGAACATAGTGCTTGATTCGATTTCTGGGTTCTCTGTTCTGTTCCATTGATCTATATGCCTGTTTTTGTGCCAGTACCAGGCTGTTTTGAGTACAGTGGCTTTGTAGTATAACTTGATTTTTGGTATTGTGATTCCTCCAACTTTTTTCTTCTTTCTCAAGCTTCCTGCAGCTATTTGGGGTCTTTTTTGGTTCCATATAAATTTTTGGAGTGTTTGTTTAGGTCTGTGAAATATGCCATTGGTATTTTAATAGGGATTGCATTGAATCTATAGATTGCTTTGGGTAGTATGGGCACTTTAATTTAGATGTTGATTCTACCAATCCATGAACATGCTATATTCTTCCACTTGTTTATATCTTTGGGGAGGGGTTTTTTTTTTTTTAACCCCAATTAACATACATAGAAAGGCCTCCAAAGCCTAGTTTTTTATTCATCTCAGAATTCGATCTGAAATAGAATTAAATAAGTTATAGACTCCATCTAAAATCTCAGTTTGAATGGACTCATGTTTTTAAATTATGTTTCTATCTAGCTTAATCTCTAAGCTCTGTAAAAGTTGCTGACGGCCCAAAATTTGTAGACTATTGTTTTGGAATGCCTTTTTAAACAGTAATAAAAACTCAAAACCATAAAGTATAAAACTTCTGCCTAGAAACAATAAAAGGTAAATACACAATGTCTATAAAAGACAACCCAACAAAAATGAACAGTTTATGAATTCACACAATACAACTGGCTGGAAAACAAAATATTCATTCTCAATATAAGTGCTTTTAATCTCTCCCAATGGCTAAGATCTTAAAAACTGATAATATTCAGGGACAAAGTTGTGGGGGAGTGGTCCACAACATGTTAAATGGCTGACACATTTGGTAAAAACTTTTGTGAGAGATTTGGCAGAACTGACCAAAACTTAAAATGCACATGACCTCAAACCCAGAGATTCCACTTCTAGGAAGCTACTCAACAGAAATATGTGCAAATGTAGGAGGGTACAAATAAGAAATTTAACATGCAAAATATTTGGAAACCCAATAAAGCAAAAATAACCTACATTTCCTCAAGAGACTGCCTATAAATTATGTTGTACTTATACTTAGTATATACAAGCACACCACTTTATTAAGCTTTGCAGACACTGCATTTTTTTTTTTTTTTAACAAATTGAAGGCTTGTGGCAAGCCTGAGTTAAGCAAACCTACTGGTGCAATTTTTCCAGCAGCATTTATTTGTTCACTTTGCATTTCTACATCACATTTTGGTAATTCTCGCAATATTCCAAACTTTTCATTATTACAGTTTGTTTTGATGAACTGTGATCAGTGATCTTATTTTGATGTTATTATTTTGAGATGCAATGAACTGTGCCCACAGATGTTGAACTTAATAAATGTGTGTGTGCTCTGCTCAATCAACAAGCCGTTTTTCCCTCTGCTCCCTACCCCCCCGCCCCCCCCCATGCTAGGTTTTCTCCCTTTCCCTATTACCTGAGACATGACAATATTAACATTAGGCCAATTAATAACCCAATTAATAACCTAGCAATGACCTCTAAGTATTCAAGTGAAAGAGTCACAAGTCTCCCACTTTAAATCAAAAGCTAGAAATAATAGTGAGGAAGGCATGTTGAAAGCCGAGATAGGCCAAAAACTAGGCCTCTTGTGCCAACTAATCAAGCTGCAAATGCAAAGAAAAAGTTCATCAAGGAAATTAAAAGTGCTACTCTAATAAACACATGAATGATAAAAAAGCAAAACAGCCTTATGGCTGATATGGAGAAAGTTTTAGTGGTCTAGACAGAAGCTTCGACATTCCCTAAGCCAAAGCTTTATCCAGAGAAAAGCCCTAACTCTCTTTAATTCTATAAAGGCTGAGAGGTGAGAACACTGCAGAAGAAAAGTTGGAAGTGTCAGGCGTTTGTTCATGGAGGAATGAAACACACCTCCATAATATAAAAGTGCACGATGAAACAGCAAGTGCTGATGTACAAGCTGCGGCCAGTTATCCAGATCTAGCTCAGAAAATTAAAGAAGGCGGTGGCTACACTAAACAAGAGATTTTCTTACTTGTTTCTTAATCCTCACATGAGGATATTTTTCCATTGATTTTTAGAGTGAGTGGAAGGGAGAGGGAGAGACAAAGAGAGAAACACTGATGTGAGAGACACACTGACTGGTTGCCTCCCGCACACGCCCCGACCAGGGCCAGGGATCGAGCATGCAACTGAGGTACATGCCTTTGACCAGATCGTACCTGGGGCCCTTCAGTGTATGAGCCGACGTTCTACCCACTGAGCAAAACCAGCTAGGGCTAAACAACAGATTTTCAATGTAAACAGAACAGCCTTATACTGGAAGGCTCCATCTAGGGTTTCCTGGCTAGAAAGAAGTCAATGCCTGGCTTCAAGGCTTCAAAGGATAGGTTACTTCTCTTAACCTATATAGAAATATTCAGGAACTAATGTAGCTTGTGGCTTGAAGTTGAAGTCATATGGGAGGCAAAAGACTGATGTTTCTCTCTACCCCCTCCCTTCTCCTCTCTGAAGAAAAACAACAACAAAAAAACTAAAAAAGAAAAACAATTGGAGAAAAGAGCTATAACAATTATCATACATTAAGACATTAAGGAAAGGTACAAAGGATTTGAAAAGTCAATTCAGAAAAATGGTAAAACAACCATTAGTATTTTCTTTATCAAACTATTGAAAAACTTACGATTCTTAATAGTGTCAGCAAGGATATAGAGAAAATGATAGTTCACACACTGCTGGTGTAAAGATAAACCCAATAACCTTTTCTGAAAACGTCCAGTCTAATTTATAAAAACTATAAATAAGCCCGGCTGGCATGGCTCAGTGGTTGAACGTTGACCTATGAACCAGGAGGTTGCAGTTCAATTCCCAGTCAGGGCATATGCAGGCTCCATCCCCAGTGTGAGGCATGTGGGAGGCAGCTGATCAATGATTCTCTCTCATCATTGATGTTTCTATCTCTCTCTCCCTCTCCCTTCCTCTCTGAAATCAATAAAAAAATATAAAAACAAAACAAAACCACCAAAAAAAACCCCACAAAAAACAAAAAAACCACCAAACTATATATGTCTATACTCAAAGCCCAACAAGCCCATTTCTAAGATTAGGTTAGGTCTAGAAAGGAAAAGGAAGGGAAGAAGTCACATGGTACAGAATGAAATAAAGGTTCAGCAATAGGGAAAATGATAAACTTGTATGGTCATATGAAAAAATACTGTACAATTGTTAAATTAACAATATACTGTTGAAAAAAAACAGCAACTTGCGAGAGTAAGGTGGAATTGGAGCAGGAAATGAGAAAGGGCACAAATATAACTCATTTTTCTTTGAAAATAAATCATTTCAGTTGTAGATTATTGACATGAGAAAGCACACTTTAAAAAAAAAAATCAAATCTGAACGACTTAGGATCCAGTTAAACAGTTCCCATATTAATCAAATTTTGTAAAGATACCACCAACATGCAGTTTAAGAAAGAGAAACTAAAACGTAGATGCTACTTTTAAAATGTCAATAGTAGCTGGGTCATGATTAAAACAAAGGTAAGTCTCTAAAATTCAGAACTATTTTGCTTTCTATTGAGTTGGACTGCCAGGTATGACAATTTTGAATAAGTTATAGATTCATGACAATTATTCATTTTAATATTGTCATACTACAAAAGGTAAAAAAGACATAATCTATTTAAACCATGAAATATCTAAAATACATTTAGAAGAAAGTGCTAAATATGAAATAAGGAATGCAAAAAGAATTTTCCAAGGCAAAAAAAATGGGGCCATCTTAAAGCACACCAAAACATCTTGTTTTAACACTACTGAATCAAAATACCTCTCTACTATGGTACACCATGAAATTTCACTTCAAAATGTTTCCACATTCAAGTAGAGTAGATGGCCTCAATATAGTATATAGTTTATTCAAGTGATTACTGCCCTTGCCAGTGTGACTCGGTTGGGCATCAGGATTGCAGGCTGGTTGCAGGCTTGATCACCAATAGAGTGCATGTAGGAGGCAGCTGATAGATGTTTTGCTCTCGTTTCTGTTTCTCTTTCTCCCTCTCCCTTCCTCTCTCTATAAACAAGTATCTTTTTTTTAAAGAAAAAGCCTGTTTAAAGTGTTAACTACTAACATCAGCCTTCTGGGACAGAATTTAGGCTGTGGATACTTAAGATCTTGGGTTTTACAGTAATTTTGAAAACCCAGCAATCTTCTATGAAAACCAAATACAAACTTTTATCTGTCTTTTCATTTAGGAAGTCTTGAGAAGCACTGTATTAACTTATGTGGAAAAACATAGCCCCTTCATTTTAGAAGTCTAATACCAAAGAAAATGATGTGAATATCCGTATCATTCAGCTATCCCTGTAATTCCTCACTTTACAACCAATACTAAATAATATAAATAATCAACCTAGCACTTCACACCTTATACATAAGCCTTTCATTTTGTTTTCTTCAAATGTTTGCAACAATTTATTTTGTTTCTTAAGTGCCAAGGTAAGCTTCTAGTTCAAAAGAAAAATAAAACTGTGTCCTTATAAATACATATATTAAATTTGTTATGTCAGAACAGGCTTTCCATAAAGATTTACAGACTAAACAGTGTGAAATGAGGTACTTGCTGCCAATATATGTGTGCATATATATCTTTAATGGTCCTTTAGTGACTTTTCTTTGGAATGATTCTGTCCTACCTTTGCTGCTGCAGCCCGCCTGTCCTTTGCATCACTGAATTCATACTTCTGGAAGTACCCAATATGCACTGTAACAGACAGATGGACAGATCAATGGGCCACAGCGGCAAAGGCCAGACAGACAGACTTGATAAAAATTAAAATCAAGGTATATAAGGGGGAGGGGAAAACCAGAAGAAAACGTATCTATCTATATCTATAATAAAATACCTGCTTTATGTCTGCAACCCTCCCATACACATACCCAAATAAACTATTCTTGATTTTCATACTATTTCCCTTCTTTCAAGTAGAAATAGTACCAATGCAATAGGCAAAATAATAAGTATTTTTAATACCATCAACAGTTACTGGCACTTCTGTAACCATGCCATGCAATTTCTCCAAATAGATGTTGCTCTTTTCATATACAAGAAACTATCATATCCAAAGACTTTCTCTGCCAAAATTAAAATGGCAATTATTACATGCATAAATTTTCTACTATGCTGCCAAGGTGTGATTAGAGTACACTTGAAATCACTAAATAAAAGTCATATTTCAGCATTTTACCATTCTACATTTTTCTATGTAAAAACAGTTGCTAGCACCACATCTACATAAGATAATTTTAATTATATTCTTAAAAGAATATATAATAGTGCCATTCAGGTCAATTACCAAGATATAGTAAAACATATACAAAATTACTCAAGGTGTTCCCTCTCTTGAGCACTCCTTGGAATTTCTCCACCCCTTTCTTTCCCAGGATGGATTTTTTCTCTCAGGAGCATGCCTGTGTCTTTCCCCCACACTTCCCCCCAGGTTATGTTACTTCTGCTTTCTTTCCCCTAAGCTCCAGACCATTCTTTTGCCTCTATAACTTGTTTCCTGCGCCCACGCAGTCCAGCTGGCTCACTTCTACCACTGTGACTTCTAAAATAAACTTTCTCTTATAATTTGAAAAAAAACCTTATCAATAATACCTTTAAAAGTTATATAGAGTCCTGTTACCTCAAATTCATTCAAATGAGTATTCAAGTAGCTTCTAAGTTATTTTTTTAAAAGCACTTTAACATCTAAAAATACTGACTTGGCTTAAACTTCATCAAAAGCTTACATTCATATAAAAGCCATTTTAATTTAATCAAATGTTTTATTTTGCATGCATCTAAAATAATATAGATCCATGTCTGATATTTAAGGAAGACTAAGGGAAAATGTTTCCCCTTTTGTTTCCAGGGGATCTAATCATTTATACATTTCTTACTGTAGCCCCACAAAAACAGAGCAGGTAATGAGACGTGATAATCAAGTATAATGCATGATCCTTGATTAAATTCTAGACTGGAAGAAGAAAAGCTCTAAAAGACATTACTGGCCAAAACTGGAGAAGAAATCTGAATGTGGTATATATATATTGGATTTTTTTCCTATAACAACTTGTTCAGATATAATTCATATATTCAGAATTATGATACACAGTTGTGTCACCCATTAATTTTAGAACATTTTATTTCCCCCAAATAGAAACTCATACCCATTAGCAGCCACTCCTCATTATCCAACCCAGCCTCTGACAACCACTGACCTACTTTTTGTCTCTATGAATTTGCCTATTCTGGACCTTTCATATAAATGGCATGACAGAGTATGAGGCCTATTGTGATGGCTACTTTCACATTTAATTTTACTTATCGAGGAAGGCCAACAAGTGAGAGCTTGCTATGAACATCAAATAGGTCCGTTTTACTGAGGGAATGAAGAAGAGAAACTTTTAATCCAGGAACTTAGTTAAATGAAGACTGCTTAAAATTTCAACTACGCTATTATAATACTTTATGGTGCCAAAGACTTAACCACTAAGCTATTTTTGTCTATTAATAAATTAATTCACTGATTCTACAACCTAATGTCTTTTTAAAGAATGTTTTTATTGTTTTTAGGGGCGGGGGGAGGGAGAGAGAGAGAGAAACATCAATGGGCTGCCTCCTGCACATCTCCCACTGGCCCACAACCAAAGCATGTGCCCTGACTGGGAATCAAAACAGTAACCTCCTGGTGCATGGGTCCACCCTCAACCACTTAGCCACATGGGCCAGGCTACAACCTAGTATCTTGAATGTGACTCCCTCATCTCTGTTCCTGCCTTACTAACTTCATCATATTTCTTATTCAGACTATTTTACAGACTTCTCACTATCCTCCTTGCTTTCTAATCTCATTCTATTCTATTTCCTATACTGTCAGCAAAGTGTTCTTACCTACCACCTCCTATCATACTACTTCCCAATAATTTTTAGCAATATTCAATTCTTATTGTTCACTCAACATACCAGACCATTAATTGCTTCTGCCTTTATACATTCTATTTCTCCTCCTCTATAATGTTATCTCCAACCTTTTCTGGCTAGTGAGCTACTTACTATTCATTTTTCAAAACCTAGCTTCAAAACCCACTTCTACCAGGAGGATTTGTCAGTCCTTCACAGAAAACAACATTAAATATTCCTTCTCTAACCTTTCAATTCTACTGTTGCACATACCACTGCATAGTAAATTATTTTTACATGCCTCCTTAAAGAGTGGTCTAGTATCTCTATTCCTCCAGCACAGTGTAGCAGCTAGAGAAATATTTGTTGGTAAAAAACACACACATAAAAAAACAAAACAAAAAAGAAAACAATCAAATATTCAAGTTATATGTTGTTCCCAATTAAACTAAAGCATTATTTTTAGGAACCCATTATCCTCAGAAAATCTTAAAATAATTACAATATATTTAGGATCTTTTTTTTTCTTTTAGTTTAGTTTACTGATTTTTAGAGGAGAAGGACAGAGGGAGAATTATCGATGTGAGAGAGAAACACCAATTGGCTGCCTCCTGCATATACATACCCCCTATGGGGTATTGAGCCCTCAACCCAGGCATATCCTTGGGTGAGAACTAAAAAAAACAAAGAATGAGCATAATAGTGGTTGCCTCTAAGGAAGGGAACCAGGTAGTTAACATATTTTTACTTTTTAAGCTTTTGTACTTTGAAATTTGAGCCAAAAAATTATATGCGTAATCACATTTTTTTAAATCCTAGAAAAAAAGCTTGTCAACAGTGTTAGAATACTAAGGCTGTTTCAGGGATGGCTGAAGGGGGTCAATGGGGGGGAAAGGCGGACATATGTAATACTTTCAACAATAAAGAATTATTTTAAAAAATGATGCCTAAAAAAAAAAAAAAGAAGGCTGTTTAAAACTCAGAAGTTATTGCCTAGGGTGGGGGTGGAGGTGAGTTAGAAGAGGTCAATGGGGGAAACGGGGGCATATGTAATACTTTCAACTATAAAGATTTTTTAAAAAAGTTATTGAGGAGAGTTCAGTCATATTGGCCTTAGCATGCAACTTAATTCTTTGTTTTGGTTACACAGAAAGAAGAAAATCCTGATTAACAAAGATAAGACATTTGCATTGCAATTTCAGGATATTCTTCAATTAAACTGACCCAGAAGCTTAATAAAGGTAGCAGAAACATTTTATTCAGAGCTAACTCATTAACACTATCTAGCAACGACTTTTATTTTTATAAATGCAGAGTCAGAGGAAATATACAGAACTCAAAACCCCAAAATTATTAATAAAACTATAACATCAAGATTAATTACCTATTCACTTGTTATTGCAAAACCTGCCAGTGTCTGCAGTGAGAGTATTAACAAACATACTTTGCCTTGTCTGGCATTTATTTAACTGAACAGGGTGCACATGTGCCACTGTGGTGTTAGACCTTATATAATTTTAGAAAGGCTATCATAAAGGGTTAAAACCAGGCAGGTTCAAGTAAAAAGCTACAGGTAAACAGATATTAATATATGGAAGAACTCAAAATCAGAGCTGTTAAATATGAAATGCACTCACTTCTACAAGCAGCTGTGGGGGGTTAAATCACTGCAGAGGTTTTAAGAATAGGTTTTAAGAATAGGTTTAGTACCACTCAACAGGAAGGTGGTACTTGATAAGTGGTTGGCCAGGAGATCCTTTAAAATCCCTTTCATCCATGTTAATCTGACTCGGTGAATAAAAAACTGTGTTGACTCCGATATGAAACAAAGATTAGACAAGCTTACTGTCATCCTTAATTCTTTAGCTATTGTTTAAATGGTTTACTTTCATTCTTAAGAATGACTAGAGGATTTCTGAGAGTTCTAAAGTCCTATTTTCACTCTGCTGGCTTTACAGCTGGGTAGAATGCAAAAATTTAAGTCAAGCTTCAGACAGTCATATATTCCAAGGACCCAGCTATATTAATGCAATATGAATTGAGACGATTATAGAAAACAGAGACAAAGTTTAAGGCCAATGAAACCAAATTACTACTTTTAAAAAGTCAGACTGGTGAGTAAAATTATATACACTTACTTTTCAAAGAAATATTATCCCCATATTAAATAACAATCTCAGGCCCACTCTAAGATTTTGCTTCATAAGAACTAAAGTACTGAACAGTAGGTTAAAAGGTAAAGACACTTCCTTACATTTGAGTTTAAATCGTATCAATAATAAGCTCCTCTGAGAACTTCACAAAAGAACAATTTCTCATTATTTAGCAAAATAAGTCAGCTATTCTCCCCTTAACATATCAAGCATTTGTTATCTTGCACTTCCACAATTTCACAATGCTATTCTTTTTGTTGTTCGTCCTCGCCCAAGGATATTTTCATTGATTTTTAGAAAGTGGAAGGTGTGGAGGGGAGGAAGAGAGAAACATTAATGAGTGACACATCGATTGGTTGCTTCCTGCAAGCGCAGGGGATCGAACCTGCACCCCAGGCACGTGTCCTTGACTGGGAATCGAACCTGAGAGAGTCAGGTTCAATTCCCAGTGGTGGCCAGTCTGACACTCCAACCACTGAGCACCACCGGCTCAGTGTTCACAATGCTATTCTTCCAGAATCTGTAGATACTTCTTCTGTCAGACCACTGGTCTGTTCAAAATTTCATACATAAATCATGAGTAAATTTTACGTAATATATATACATATTATAACACAGGTCAAGTAGAATTATTTTATGTTAACACTTCGTGTTTTTGAATGCTTACATTGGACTAAAAAATAATAAATGTTGTAATAGCCATTGTGGCTTAAAATTTTCTTGAGGATGGTACATATGTAGGCTCTAAAGTTTAAGTGTGGCCTTCTGATTCTATTTCACTTTTACTATTTGGATTCATAGGTCATAGCAATGAAGTCACAAGTCAAAGCCCAATGACTCAGTCTACACAAGTCAATCTCCTGGGACATAGAGCTGGATAGAAAAAGGGAGTGCGGATCTGACAGACACAACAAAAATTACCCAGCACAAAAGACAGCAACATTCACATATGGTTTATTTATATTTAATGATATAAAATACTGAGTTCTGACTCCAGCTATGAAAGCCTGAGCAAGTTATCCACAAAATAGTAAAAATACAACCTACTTCAGAGAATAGTTGTGATGACTTATATTTCTTTAAATAACTGGTTAAGAGCAAAAAACAGTAATATTAGAGAATGAGAGAAGAGTTAATTCAGTGAAGTCAACAGAAGAATGTGAACAATTCACAAATAATAAAAATAGGAACAGCATACCAAGATTTTTGTCAATAACAAAATCAATAAGAAAACTCATTCATATTTAATTTTGACTATTCAAAGTCTGTTTTCAACTACGTTCCAGGAACTGTGCTGGTCAATGGCAATACCAAAAGTAATACACTGATCCTATCCTTAAGGATTTCAGTCTATGCAGTGGGAGACTAAATAAGAGAGATAAGAGCTTTTTTTTTTAATTAAAAATTCTGCCCTGGCAATTGTTGGTTGAGTGTTGTCCTGTGCAGCAAAAGGTCACTGTCTCAATTCCGGGTAGGGGCACACACCCGGTTTGTGGGCTCCATCCTAAGTAGGGGTGCATGCAGAAGGCAACCAATCCATTTCCCTTTCACATTGATGTTTCTCTCTCTCCCTCTCCCTTCCTCTCTTTCTAAAAATCAATAAAAACATATTTTAAAAATTAAAAATATTATTTTAATGTTGATATTACTGAAGATGTCCCCATTTTCCTCCCCTTTGCTCAGCTCCACCTTTCCCTCCCTTTGGCCTTCACCACACTACTCTCCATGTCCATGGGGTATTCATATATGCTCTTTACCAATCCCTTCATCTTTTTTATCCAGTCACTCCCACCCCCCATTCCTTGGACACCCAACAGTCTAGTCCTCAAAACAGACTCATTAGATAAGAGATATCAAGAAATGATGTTAGGCCTAACCGGTTTGGCTCAGTGGATAGAGCGTCAGCCTGCAAACTGAAAGGTCCCAGGTTCGATTCCGGTCAAGGGCATGTACCTTGGTTGCCGGCACATCCCCAGTAGGAGGTGTGCAGGAGGCAACTGATCGATATTTCTCTCTCATTGATGTTTCTAACTTTCTATCCCTCTCCCTTCCTCTCTGTAAAAAAATCAATAAAATATATTTTTTAAAAAAAAAAAAAGGAATGATGTTTAACCCCTAGAGTGCCGGGTAGCGCACCAAAAGTGCCGGGAGCGCTATTGCGCTCCTCCTGCAGTGTCACTATTAGATGCTAGTAGTTCACTCTTTATTGACAGATGGCACCTAAGTACAGATTACTTATGATGCCGAATGTTTGTAGTTCTAAAATTGACCACTGGCATTTATCTGCCTAATTTTTTACAGGTACTATGATTTTATGAAGTTTACTCAGATTTTGTAGCCCTAAAGCTTTGAAATGGCGTCCAGTTCTAAGTCTGTTTTTATTAGTGGTGATGATATTGCTAAATATGTCAACTCTTGCTGTGAAGATGACGATTTTGTGGAAGATATTGGAGAAGGGTGTCCCTCTATTTTAACATTATATGTTTTGTTCAAATTTTTTTTCTACTAGTATTTTATAATACAATCAGCAAACAATATATGTCAAAGATGAAAACAAATGTAGTAAAGGTTTCCTTAAGTTTTTGAATATGTAACTTCATTTACTTGCGATTCATAATTTTTTCCCTAAACTGCTGTAAAATCAGCAAAAATGCCTTGGCAATTTTAGCATAGTTCCTAGGATATTGGTTGGCACTCAAAGGGTTAAGGTGCATTCTGAGCGTGGATGAGTTTATCAAGGAAAAAGCCATACAAAAGCATAGAGAAAAGTTCCACAGGGAGTATCATTATTTTGCTATGCCAAGATGAGTGTGAAGAAATGGCAGATAAGGTAGATAGGAGTTGAATTATGAAAAGCCTGATCTATCATACTAAAGAATATTTTATCCAAGTTTGCATCCTCTTAGAGCCTAGTTATTGGATTGGGACTTCTAGGCTCAGACCTTCAAGGCTAAGTAGGCTCCTCATAAGTACCATTTCCTATCTAATTTCAACCCACTGCTTAAGAAAGGTTAAAGATCTGGCAAACTTTCTCAGGACATATGTGTAAACCAAGTATGAACATTTCTGACACTAAATAGATGATCACACTGTACAAAAAGATACTCAGTGTAGGGAGCGGTTCTAGAGGTAAGCCTCGGATTTACCTGTGGCAGAGCCACAAGTCCCAGCTTAGAGGGCAGAGCCCTCTTAGCATAATTAAGCTTGACCTTATGGTCACCCCCCTAGATCCTTCCTGGGTAGCTAATGGGCTGTGGGAGGTGCAGCAAGTGCTGCCAAAACAAGTGAAACTCACAAGAACATTATAACTATTTGACCACTACCTTGTTTTTCTCTGACTATAAAATAAAGCCTCAGCTTGCTGGCTGGATCCTTCTCTGTGGCCTCATCCAGGCACAGGAGATCCACCGAGCCCCAGCTATATTCTCTTTGTCTGTCTTTTCTTTAATCCTTCACCGCTCCTCCTCAGGCTCACCGAACCCTTGGCTGTGCTGGCACGGCACAATTCAGCATTCCCTGGAAAATCTGTGGTGACTATACTATACTACTCACAAGGCCCCATTTTTCACCAATATCACCCTTTTCACGGTCTTTTGATTTTTCTGATTTTGCCAATGAGAGCCTTCTACTAACCTCTAACAGCTTCTAACACGACTCTACTTATAATACATAGGGCAATATTATCCTTCTTTACTAAACACTTGTTTAAGGAAAGCCCTGGATGGCAGGGCTTTCCTTAAACAAGGAGCAAAGAGGGACCAACACTCAACAAAACCAGGATTGACTGTAAAAATAAAACTTCAGAAGTCAAACTAGTAGGTATGGGACTTAAGATTAATGGCAGTGCATATATTTAGATCCTCTACTTCAAAAACCAGGACAAGGCAAGTCCAGAAACAGGAAATAATAGAGAGGCTATACATGAATAAAAGTGGGCTGGGTCCTGAGTTATTTATTGCCTTTATAATCAAACTAGAGGCCCAGTGCACGAAATTCATGCACGGGTGGACTTGGGGGGGGGGGTGGTCCCCTCAGCCCAGCCTGCACCCTCTCCAATCCAGGCCCCCTTGGGGGATGTCCGACTGCCGGTTTAGGCCGGATCCCAGGATCCGGCCTAAACCGGCAGTCGGACATCCCTCTCACAATCCTGGACCACTGGCTCCTAATCGCTCACCTGCCTGCTTGCTTGGTCGCCCCTAACTAACCCCCGCTGCCAGCCAGGTCGCATCCAACTGCCCCCTCCCTGCCAGCCTGGTCGCCCCTAGCTGTCCCCTCCCTGCTGGCCTGGTCGCCCCACAGAGCCTACTGTTCAGTCATTTGGTCATTCTCACTAACCCCTCTGCCAGCCTGGTCACCCCTCATGGCCCCCCAGCTGGCCTGGTAGCCCCACGCAGCCTACTGTTCAGTCGTTTGGTCATCCCTCACTAACCCCCTGCCGGCCTGGTCGCCCCATGCAGCCTGCTTGTTCAGTCGTTTGGTCGTCCCTCACTAACCCCCCTGCCAGCCTGGTTGTAGGCAGCCATTTTGTGAGGGGGGTGTGAGGGTTAATTTGCATATTACCTCTTTATTATATAGGGTATTTATTTACATGTCTGCCCTTCCTAGAGTAGGAGCCCTGGAAAGGAAAGGAATGTTCTACACTAATCTCTGTGCTCCTAATGCCAAGTACATGTACCAAGAGGTGGCATATAGCTGTAATGGTTGAGTACAGATTTGGCAGAACATGGGGATAAGATGTACAGTGGTTTTAGGAATAGTAAAATCCAAGAGGATCAAGATCAAGACAGACAATGGCATTAGATTAGATGGAAAAAAGGCTTTTGTTTTTTTAGCTTCTTATCTTGGAAGTATTCACAACTAATTATCTTCTGTTACAGTTTGAATTTTATAACTGAAAAAGAACTTTGAAAGTCATTAAGTCAAAATAGTTTATTCTGTAAGGACAGATTCAGACTACTGATTTACTAAGGTCACACATTTAGTATCATAGATGAGACTCCAGGGGTGGGCAAACTTTTTGACTCGAAGGCCACAATGGGTTCTTAAACTGGACTGGAGGGCCGGAACAAAAGCATGGATGGAGTGTTTGTGTGAACTAATATAAATTCAAAGTAAACATCATTACATAAAAGGGTACGGTCTTTTTTTTTTTTTTTTTTTTTTTTTAGTTTTATTCATTTCAAACGGGCCGTAGTTTGCTTCGATTCCCAGTCAGGGCACGTCCCTGGGTGCGGGCTCGATCCCCAATAGGGAGCATGCAGAAGGCAGGTGATTGATGTTTCTCTCTCATAGATGCTTCTAACTCTCCTTTCCTCTCTTTCTAAAAGCATATTTCTTTAAAAAGGAAGCTGTCTTACACTCAGTTTTCAAGTTCACTTTTTATTCCTCATTAAGCATAACATCATTTTAAAAAATAAATCTCATAATCCTGGAACTAAAATCTTGCCTCACAGTCATATCCCTGTATCTTACACTTCCCTTCACATGGTTATCTGCAGTAGCCAGCCTCCAAGATGGTCCCAAATGAGCCTCGCCTCCTGATATCTGTGTCGTCCCCTCCCTTCAGCAGACCACGACAGTGTAGTCCAGGGCTGACTAGAGTGGCCAAAAGGACAATGCAGGAATCACAAAGTATGACTTCCAATCTAGGTCATAAAAAAACATTATTGCATCTGTCTGGCTTTCTTTGATACTTCTAGGAGAAGCCAGCTAACATGCAGTGAGGACACTTAAGTAGCCCTATGGAAAAAGCCGGGTGAGAAAGAACTAAAGCCTCCTACCAACAGTCATGTAAGTGAGCCATCTCAAAGCAGTTCATTCTTCAGCCCAAATCAAGCCTTCAGACAAATGCAACCTCAGCTGATAGGATGACTACAACCTCCTCAAAGACTCTGTGGCCAGATCACCCAGCTAAAGCATTCAAAAGTATGAGACAATAAATATGTGTTGTTTTTAGCTTCAACAAGCCACTTGTTGGGGTAATTTGTTGTATAACAATAGAGAACTAATATAAGTGACTAATCTAAAACCAGAGTCAATTAGCTACAATGAAAGATCATTTTAGTATTGTTTCCAGTATACAAACAGAGATAATAAACGTGTTGTTTTTAAGTCAGTAAATTTGTGACAACTTATTACAGCAACAAAAGGATATTAATACTGAGACCTGAAGGGGTATCTCAAAGAATGGTCAGTATTCCCCTTAGAAAATTTGCTGAATCCTGGGATTGCTCAGGGCCAAGACTAAAAATCTAAAGGTAAAGCCTCTAGCCCTCGTGTAGCTCAGACATTAAAGTGTTGACCTGTGCACTGAAAGATCATGGGTTTGATTCCCGGTTAAGGGTACATATCTGGGTTGCAGGTTCATTCCCCTGGCAAGTGCGGGAGGCAACCAATAGATGGGTCTCTCTCACCTCTCTCTCTCTCTCTCTCTCTCACACACACACACACACACTCACACATTTCCACTCTCTCTAAAAATCAATGGAAAAAATATCCTCAGGTGAGGATTAAAATAATAATATAGTAACAATAATAATAATAATTAAAGGTAAAGCCTCTGAAAAGCAGATGGTGCTTCCAGGAGTCTAAGGAAACAATGTGAAAGTGTGTGACCCCTAGGAGAAGAACTGCTGAGAATACATCCGGTTCTTAGCTGAAGAATCTAAAGGGCCAGTGGCAGATCACTGAACATGGCTAGAACTCAACCTTATTAGATTGAAGTGTCCATTTACCACTCTAACAGCCAATTCAAAGAAAAAACGAAAATCCTCAATATTGAATGTAAACTGTAATTGAAAAATACATTTTAAATAAAAAAAGAAAATCCTCTCTGGAGTAATCTATCATCATCCAAAATTTCTAAAATAATTTAGACACAATATATGGCATGCAATCAAAAGTATGCCAAATGACAGTAACACATGACTGAAAACTGAGAGAGAAAAAAACACATGGAGACTAACAGATAATTTGAATATTGGAGTTAGCTGACAAAACTTAAAAAAAGGTTAATATGCTGAAGAAAACAGAGCAAAAGTTGAAAAACACAAAAAAGAAATCACCAAAATATTAGCATCTGTAAAAAAAATGGCATGGAAACTCTAGAATTGAAATATAGAATATTTGAGGTGTTAAACTAATTAAAAGGTGTTTAACAGCAGATCAGACATAGGAAAAGACAGATTTGGAGATCCAGAAGAGAAAAGAGGACATACACAAAAAAGCACTGGACACAAATGGAACATAAAACGCCCTAATAGATGTATTATAACTGGGGTCTAAGAAAGCATGGAGAGAAAGAAGGCAGAACTGAGAATTTCCAAAATGATAAAAGACATCACTCCTATATATTCAAAAGGATCTGAAGACCCAAAACAAGATAAACACAAAGAAAACCATGGTAGGCGTATTAATAGTTTTCTATCAGTCTTTCAAAGACAAAGTAAAAATCTCACAAGCAATCAGATTAAAGGCTCATTAGCTTCCTCCCACCATAAACAATGGGAGCCAGTAGACAATGTAATCTTTAATGTGCTGAAAGAAAACTACCAACCTAAAATTATATACATAAGATATTCTTCAAAAATGGAAGTGAAAGAAAAATATTTATACAAAAAAACCTTTATTAAGTGTCTACTATGTGCCAGGTATTGTTCTGAGAGTACAGCAATGAATAAATAAGACAAAGCTCCTGCTCTGATAGGGTTTTGAAGTCTGAATATAAACAAAATAACAAATGGACTATATCAGGTGGTATCTCTGTAGCTCCTCCTTGGAAAAATTAATTTTCCAATAATTTCTCCCCCAACTAGTCATATCTTACTATTCTATTTCTAGATTTTATTTTTAAAGTACATTTCTGTTAAGACCCTCCACAGCATCTAAAACAGCTGTATATATAAATGTTTCTGATTAATCAGTAAAACTATTTACTTTGTAGTTTATAATCCATTGCTAATTTATAGTAAACTCATATAGTACAGTTGGTTCAGAATATCAGAGAAGCGATCTCAACCTATCTGGTCTCAGAACTTTTATTTTATCTTAAAAATTATTAAGGATGCCAAAGAGTTTTGTTTGAGTTATAACTATCAAAATCTATCATGTTAGATATAACTGAGAATTTAAAAAATATTTATGGCCCTAACCGGTTTGGCTCAGTGGATAGAGCGTCGGCCTGCGGACTGAAGGGTCCCAGGTTTGATTCCGGTCAAGGGCATGTACCTTGGTTGTGGGCACATCCCCAGTGGGAGGTGTGCAGGAGGCAGTTGATCGATGTTTCTCTCTCATCGATGTTTCTAACTCTCTATCCCTCTCCCTTCCTCTCTGTAAAAAATCAATAAAATATATTAAAAAAAATATTTATGAATTCATTAAAACAGTAACAAACCTTATTATGTTAATACAGACATTTTTATGAAAATAAATAGGTTCTAAAACAAAAATTTGGTAAGAATAATGTATTATTTCACATATTTGAAAGACTTTGATATCTAGCTAACTAGAAAAGAGCAGGATTCTCCTATTTTCTTCTGCATTAGATCTCTTGGATATGTTGTTTTGTTTGAAGAATAAAGAGAACATGGCCTCACAAAGATATGTATTTGGAAAAAGGAGAAGCACTTTCAGCTAATTATAAATATTCTTTTTGCTATTACACCAAAACGCAAAAAGTGGTAGTTTCTTAAAGGCTAGTTGCAAAGTAGAATCTGAAACCATATCAAAGAACTTCGCCCCTCACACACACACACTTTCCAAATTTATCAAAGAAAAAGCAATAATGGTAAATCTCTAGAACGTAATTTCCTGGGATTCCCTTGAAAATGTGAATATCTGATTTCCAAACACATGTCAGGGTGTACATGGTTCCCAATTGTACTAAGTAGGTGAGAGGCTGAAATCCTAAAATATTATCCTTATAAGTTTTCCCAGTTTGTGGTCTTTGTCTTTGGATCAGCAACAATTGCCTTAACAGCTACTATGTCTTAATTTTTGTCTGTAGCTTTCTGAGCTCTTCTATATGTAGCAATCGCAGTATTTGAGCAGCTTCATTAAGAACTGAATCTCTGGGGGGGGAGGTAAGAGATCAACCGAAGGACTTGTATGCATGCATATAAGCATAACCAAATGACGCAAGACACTGCACTGGGGGGGTGGGGGGGGTGAGGACATGGGGGGGGGGCGGTTAGGGGAGGCCAGGGGAAGGTCAATGGGGGAAAAAAGGAGCATACGTACTACTCTTTCTAATACTTAAACAATAAAATGTTTAAAAAGTATCACTATCATAAATACAAAAGAGGAAAACATATATAGACAAAAAAAAAAAAGAACTGAATCTCCTATGTCAAAACCAAGAACATGCTTGCCTAAAGCAACAGGCTTTAGTTTTGTTTGATTTGCTCTAGCAACTGCATCCTGTTGTCAGGCGCTCCAGGACCAAAATTCAAATTGCCTTAAGCATTACCAGGTAATCAACATCACGCTGAATCTGAAGGTTAGAAAAAGCCATTACACCAGCCTTAAAATCAAGATAATTTATATCCAAATTGACTAATGGCTCTGCATTTTTAGCTGCAATGATAGCATTTTTTATATAATAAGGTCCTAAGTCCTTTTATTTTTCAGCATTATTCTATATTCAAGTCTAACAGCTAACCCAGGAATAAGAAGCCAGTCAATTGCTTCTTGTGGATCTTGAATCTTGAAAGGACAGTTACCATCTCTGAGATACTTTTCAAAGAACTTGGACCAATCACTGCTGTGGATGTTTCTTATATTACTTGTTTTCAATCTTGTAGTGTCTGATTTTTCTGATCTTCAAGCCAAGCAATAAAGTTTCTAAATTGTTTCATGTTTGCAGTTGAAGCCTGCGGTGTTGTGGTAGTTGAGGGCTGTCAGCTTGCACTGGAACATGGTCCAGCCTTCTCACCCTAGTCCCCTGGGCTTTGGCCAGGAGAGGAGAGGCAAGGAGGTGTGGGCAGTCACAAGCACTGATAGCACTTCATACTCTTGTTACATTAAAATCCAATGGCTCATTCTGTATTTTGACTGGATCACTTACCAATAATACATAATTGTGAAATATCACAACTGGTCATTGGAAAGTTGGTCATTTGGAAAATATTGGTTCATTATGTCATGCAGATCTTCTAAATGTTGATAGTTTATTATATAATGTCTCATTATAAGTTTTTAAAAATATATATTTTTATTGATTTCAGAGAGGGAGAGGGAGAGAAAGGGAGAGGGAGAGGGAGAGATAGAAACATCAATTATGAGAATCATTGATTGACTGCCTCCTGCATTGCCCCCTACTGGGGGATCAAGCCCACAACCTGGGCATGTGCCCTTGACCAGAATCCAACCAGAGATCCTTCAGTCCACAGGCCGATGCTCTATCCACTGAGCCAAACAAGTTAGGGCTCATCAGACGTTTTTAAGGGCTAAGAAGCTGACAGTCTCACAATACAGATAAAAGTTTTCCAAAATTCTAATTTTCACTTTAAAACTTCAAATACTGAGCAATTTTGCATGAAATGACAGGTGTATTTCATTCACTTGAAGAAACATTAACCATATGTTTATTTGCCGTTTGTCTAAATAAAGTTTGTCAGTCATTCTTTCAAGTAAAAATGGTGTTCCAACACACAAGCAGCTTGTTCAGGTCACAAATCAACATGTTTTCTTTGAGACAACCATGTACTTTAGTAAGCAGCAGTGCTCCATGCATATCTCCAATTTTGCCACATAAGCTACTAAAATGTGTACTTAAGGGATAGGATATAAAACTAATAATTTTTACTGCTTCATCAAGGACAATAGTGAAACTAGTACTTTTTACTGTGTGGCAGTGAATAATACAATACAATGAATACTAGTATAGTATCCTGTGGTTCTACCTAACCATTGCTTCTGTACCATTGGTATAAATGTGAGCACATTTAAAAAGACAAATAACTTCTTAATATTACCATAAAATAGTTTTTCTTTCACAGACCATACTTTGAAAACTATTATATAGGAGTGACTTTATTTTTAACAACACTATTGTTAGACAATGCTAAGAATAGCTATAATCCCAGTCACTTCTCCCCAGGCTTGCTTTGCTATCTCCTTTGAAACTCTAATACTTATAAGTCACATATTAACTGACTCCAATTACTTAATAATCTATTCTTTCTCTTAATTACAACATTACAACTCTACTTTTTTATTTATTTATTTTTTTTAGGGATTAAGTATCCTAGGAACTGAGAAGTAGTTTCTGATTCTTAGTAAGTACTTATAAGCACAAGCCTCTAATGTGGACACATTGAATTTTGAGACATTTTGGACAGGCATTTTACTCCCTTCTCTCAAGGCTCCTCTACCTTTGATTTACTTACCAGTTAACCATTCTTGAAATTTAAAAATCATCCCCCCTGCCCTAGCTAGTTTGGCTCAGTGGATAGAGTTGTTTGCCTGTGGGCTAAAGCAGGGGTTGCCACCCTTTCGGACCACATGGACCACTGATTTTTTTTATTTATTTATTTTTTTTTATTGCTTAAAGTATTACAAAGGGTACTACATATGTATCCATTTTATCCCCCCGCCCTAGACAGTCCCCTAGCCTCCCCTATCCCCCAGTGTCTTATGTCCATTGGTTATGCTTATATGCATGCATACAAGTCCTTTAGTTGATCTCTTACCCCCCTACCTCCTGCCCCCCAACCCTCCCCGGCCTTCCCGCTGCAGTTTGACAATCTGTTTGAGGCAGCTCTGCCTCTGTATCTATTATTGTTCAAAAGTTTATAATGGTCTCTATTGTCCATGAATGAGTGAGATCATGTGGTATTTTTCCTTTATTGACTGGCTTATTTCACTTAGCATAATGCTCTCCAGTTCCATCCATGACGTTGCAAATGGTTAAGAGTTCCTTCCTTTTTAGAGCAGCATAGTATTCCATCGTGTAGATGTACCACAGTTTTCTAATCCATTCATCTACTGATGGGCACTTAGGCTGTTTCCAGATCTTAGCTATGGTGAATTGCCATCACTGATGTTTCTATCTCTCCCTTCCTCTCTGAAGTAAATAAAAATATATTTTTAAAAAACTCATCCCCCTCTGCATTTCCCATAGTCAAGTTAGCCCCGATCAAGTTACCTCTAAAATTTGTTTTTTATTATTGCTAACCTTTTTACTAACTAATCCTAATTTACAGCCTTTTTTTTTTATTTTATCCTTACCTCTAGGCTTCCAGCCATACTACCAAATATAAATACAGTAGTCATTTTCCTGCTAAAAAAAAAAGACTTAATCCCCCCCCCTCCGCCATTATAAGTCTAGTCTGATTCCTTAATAGGGCATTCATGGCTTCCCCATCTTGATGTCAGCTAATTTTTTCAATTTCATCTGTTGTTGTGCCTGATTTTTTCTACCACCCCCATTGCACTACTTCTAATTCCTTAGTATATAATACACCTTTATGTTTTCCAACTTTTGCTCAAGCTGGTCCTTCTGGAGATAAACTTTCTCTTCCTAACTACCTTACGTACTCCTATTCAGATCCTGCTCAGATATTACCATATCTTTTTCCAGGTCCCTCTCCTCTACCTTTCCAAGGCTCCCTTATGTTTGCAGAGCACTTGACACAAAGTTTGGTGTAGCCTACATGAGACTGTAATATAGCCATCTCAATACCTAAATGTCTCTAGATATGATAGGTGTGAGGGGTGACAGATGAGTCTTCTTCATCCATAGCATGCAGCACACTGAAACAATCTCTGACATAGAAGAAACTCAGTTTGTCCCTGCCTGGTACTATGTGTACCGGTTAATTATGCAGATTTTTTTCAATAGATGGAGTTACACATATGTTGATATATATGAGATTTGATATATATGCTATTTTGTTGTATTGACAAGCTTCAAAACTTCATATGTCAAATTTTCTGAAGGTCTTAACACCATAGATATCTTTACGCTTAAAAATGTTGAATTTTGTGCCCCAAAAAAAGCATTTGCGGGAAGTTTTAATTCATTATTTTGAAGAAAAGTGCTGCTGAAAGTTATCATATACTACTTTGGGAAGCTTATGGTGAACATGCTCCAGTGTTGAATGCTGGTTTAAACACTTTAAAAGTGATGATTTTGATGCGAAAGACAAAGAACATCCAGGTCAAACGAAAAAGTTTGAAGACCAACAATTACAAGCATTATTGGATGAAGATGCATGTCAAACTCAAAAACAACTTACAGAAAGATTAAATGTTGCTCAGCAAACAATTTCCGATTGCTTACAAGCAGTGGGATTTTAAAGGAAGGAAAAATGGGTGCCACATCAACTGAATGAAAGACAAATGGAAAACCGAAAAGTCATCAGTAAAATGTTGCTTCAACAGCACGAAAGTCTTTTGCATCGAATTGTGACTGGTGATGAAAAGTGTATTTATTTTGAGAATCCCAAACACACAAAATTATGGGTTGATCCAGGTCAACCATCAACATCGACTGCAAGGTCAAATCGCTTCGGAAAGAAGACAATGCTCTGCGTTTGGTGGGATTAGGAAGGTGTGGTGTATTATAAGCTTCTAAAACTAGGTGAAACTGTTAATACTGATCACTACCGACAACAAATAATCAATTTGAATCACGCTTTGATGGTAAAAGGACCAGAATGGGCCAGAAGACACGGCAAAGTAATTTTGCTTCATGATGACGCACCATCACACACTTCAAAACCAGTTGAAGACACATTAAAAGATCTTGCCTGGGAAGTATTAACCCACCTGCCGTATTCACCAGACCTTGCTCTTTCAGATTACCACCTATTCCGATCGATGGCACATGCACTTTCTGAGCAACACTTCAAAATGTAAGAAGTGGAAAATTGGGTCTCTGAATGGTTTGCCTCAAAACAAGAAAAGTTCTATTCAGACGGTATCCACAAATTACCTGAAAGATGGGGGAAATGTGTAGGTAGTGATGGACATTAGTTTGAATAAAGCACTTTTGATGTTTCCCTTGAAATTATCATGTTCTTTTATTACAAAATCCGCATCATTAACCGGTGCACCTAGTAAAAGCTTGCTGCCTTAGTTTCTTTATCCAGCCGCGAGTTTGACATGCTTGCAGTAAACCAAAAGGAGATAGACAAGATTTTTTTATGGAACTAATAAACTTTTTTATGACTTCTAGAGAACACCACAGTAATAGTATAAGAAGATGGCAAGAAAAAAAAGTGTTTAAATTCCTAGAGGACAAGCTTTTTAAGGCCTCTGAACATATGGTAACTCTTTTATAAACTATTATTTGCATGTAGCTCCTGGCACTTTATTTACCCCCCCCCCCAACCCCCCCCCCCCCCCCGGCACTTTATAGAAACCAGGGGTAGAGAACCTTTTTTCTGCCAAGGGCCATTTGGATATTTATAGCATCATACACAGGCCACACAGAATCATCAACTTTAAAAATTATCCTGCTATATTTGATCAAACATTTCATCAACTCACCCCCTAATGCCTTGGCAGGGCCAGACCAAGTGATTTTGAGGGCCTTTATTCCACCTGTGTACCGGACATTCCCCACCCCCAGTCTTAGTACTAAGGAGATGTTACCTAATACTTCATTATCTGCTCTACTTTCTGCCAAAATGTGTTAAGTGTCAGGTCAAATGTGATACTTCTTTCAAATGGAATACAGCAAAAAGGAAAAATGTTATTGAACAATGTTTACATTTAAAAAAAATTAGATGGGAGGCCCTGGCCAGGTAGCTCAGTTGGTTACAGTGTTGTCCCAATACACCAAGGCTGCATGTTCAATCCCCAGTCAGGGCACATATAAGAATCAACCAATTAATGCATAAATAAGTGGAACAACAAATAAGTGGTTTTCTCCACCCCCCCCCCTTTCCTCTCTCTCTCTCTCTCTCTCCCCCTCTCTAAAATCAATCAATAAAAATAAAGTTAAATTTAAAAATTACATGGGAAAACTACCAGCACAATATTTGGTATTTCTCATTTATACCCTCACAACCTTTTGGCCTTAATACCAGCACTCTCATTTTTTTAAATGAAAAAAGTAGGACTCTAAAAAGTCAATCTGCCAGTGCAGCTGCTAGCTCAGTAATAACTTTTTAAGCTGCCTTTTGAGATACCAAATTACCAATGAGGCATCTATTATGCGCCAATATATATCAAGGAATGAGACACTGTATCCAAGATCAAGCCAGATGACAACATATCACTGGGTGAATGACAATTTAGGAAGAAAGCAAAAATTTAGGAAGAAATTACATATATACTACTTAAAATATGTACTGTTTTTTGGGAATTGAAGATTCAACATTAGCCATTTTAATTAGCTAGGACAATTTTGTTTTGCTTTCTTTTAAATACTCTTCAGCTTTTTGAAAACATTGAAAATAAGGAAAGGACTTCCACTACTATTTCTATGAATCTCACTCATCCCAGGTTAGAAGTCTCTGATCATTCTCTCACCTAATAAGTGATCATCAAATGTTAGCCTCAATAAATTCTCATCCTTCTATTTATCACATCATGTAAAGGGAATAAATAAGCTCTTCATAAACTTACATAGTAACCTAATGTCAAGATCAAAAGATGACCTGTATATATTTTGACAAGATCTTAGCAAAGTTATGGCCTGTGATACAGTGCCTAGAAGACAGTATCTATGTAATCTATAATAATCAAAGGGTAATATGATAATTAGACCGGACGTCTACCAGACATCATTCTGGAAGTCCGTCCTTTCTGACGAAGCTGGGGCTGGAAGGAAGCCAGTCTGGGTCCTGGGTGCCTGCAGGCGGCCTCGGGGAAGCCAGCCCTGGTCCCAGGTGCAGGAGGGAAGCCGGTGCCAGGCCAGCAGCGGGGGGGGGGGGGGGGGGGGGGGGGGGGGCTACTCTTGCACGAATTTTCATGCATCAGGCCTCTAGTGTTAAATAAAGTAGGGCAATGTGCATAATCAAAGATATAGGTTCATGTCATAAAAGAAATGAAGAAAGGGGGATTGGTTTTAAAAACAAAAGTAATAACCTAATCTTTGGCAGGGTTTGAAAGAAAAGTTTTTCCTTCAAGTTTCCAAAACAATAGTTATGTCTTAAAAAAAATTTTTTTTCACACAACAGGCCACCCTGGGAACAATGCCTATGAGTAAACATGAAAGCAGATGTTAATTCCTTTTTTTAAAAAATCAGGAGTTAAACATTGGAATGAGCTACATCATAAAATAGCTCAGTCATTTGTACTTAAGCAGAGATTGGAATGTTACTGAAAGGATTCTTTAGAGACATTAGGCAAGAACAGGGGCTCTCAACTCTAAATGTACATTACAATAATCCAGAGAAGGTAAGATTTTTATTTAATGACAATGCCTACTCCAAATTCTGGGACCCATTTTTAGTCTGGGGTAGGGCCTAAATGCCGGCATTTTTTAAAATCCTTAAGTAGATTGCATCAATGTCAACATATTGGTTGTGATATACTATAATTTTGCAAGACATTACCATTGCAGATAAATCAGTAAAGGGTATGTGGGATCTCTGCATGTAAAAGCTAAAGTTTAAAAAAAATCAGTGGTCTGCAGAATCTCAAATTACTGCCAAATCTTAGAGACTACAAACTGTCCTTCTAATCTTAGCCAATTGAAGGTAATTAGGAATGCTTATCATTTAAAGGTATGATAATGCTTTGCAAAGCCAAATACAAGTATTTAAGGTTAATCCAAACTAAAAATCCAAAACTACTAAGCCTTCCTAAGAGTATATAAATTGACTGGATAAACAGTATACATATTTGCAATTCACATCTTGATTGAGCCAGATAGACAGATAGAGATATAGATATATAGATCTGTATCTATATACTAGGGGCCCGGTGCACGAAATTCGTGCACTGGGTGTGTGTGGGGAGGGGAGTGTCCCTCAGCCCAGCCTGCCCCCTCTCACATACTGGGAGCCCTCAGGCGTTGACCCCCATCACCCTCCGATCGCTTGATCGGCCCCTTGCCCAGGCCTGACACCTCCGCCAGAGGCATAGACCCCCATCACCCTCCGATCGCCTAATCGGCCCCTTGCCCAGGCCTGACACCTCCGCCAGAGGCATAGACCCCCATCACCCTCCGATCGCTTGATCGGCCCCTTGCCCAGGCCTGACACCTCCGCCAGAGGCATAGACCCCCATCACCCTCCGATCGCCTGATCGGCCCCTTGCCCAGGCCTGACACCTCCGCCAGAGGCATAGACCCCCATCACCCTCCGATCGCTTGATCGGCCCCTTGCCCAGGCCTGACACCTCCGCCAGAGGCATAGACCCCCATCACCCTCCGATCGCCTGATCGGCCCCTTGCCCAGGCCTGACACCTCCGCCAGAGGCATAGACCCCCATCACCCTCCGATCGCCTGATCGGCCCCTTGCCCAGGCCTGACGCCTCCGCCAGAGGTGTCAGGCTTGGACAGGGGACCCCCATTTCCCCCTGATCACTGGCTCTGGCCCCCGCCCAGGCCTGAGGCCTCTGGCCCAGGAATCATGCCTGGGCAGGGGACCCCCATCTCCCTCTGATCGCTTGCTCCACCCCCGCCCAAGCCTGATGCCTCTGACCCAGGCTTCAGGCCTGGGCAAGGGGACCGTCATATCCCCCCAATCCCCGGCTCTGCCCCCCGCCCAGGCCTGATGCCTCGGCCAGAGGAGTTGACCCTCATCACCCTCCGATCACCAATCACCGGATCGGCCCCTTGACCAGGCCTGAGGCCTCCGGCAGAGGTGTCAGGCCTGGGCAGGGGACCCCCAGCTCCCCGTGGTTACAGGCTCCGACCCTGCCCAGGCCTAATGCCTAACGCCTCTGGCTGAGGTGTCCGGCCCGGGCAGCGGGGACCCGCAGCTGCAGCGGCCCCGCGATCGTGGGCTCCGCTTTAGGCCCAGGCAAGGGACCCCTAGCTCCCGGGACTGCCAGCTTCGACCGTGCCCAGCTCCCATCGCCGGCTCCACCCCTACTTCCTGCTATCACTGGCCAGGGCGGCAAAGGCGCCTGATTCTCCGATCATGGCTGGGGGGCAGGGCAAAGGCGGCCCCAGGGCCGCCTTTGCCCTGCCCCCCAGCTCTTAGCTCCCCCCCTGGGTTTCCGATCACTGTCAGTGGCAGGGGGCTTCTTCCTGCTTTCCCTTTCGCCTCCCTGCATTGTGCCTACATATGCAAATTAACCGCCATCTTGTTGGCAGTTAACTGCCAATCTTAGTTGGCAGTTAACTGCCAATCATAGTTGGCAGTTAATTGCCAATCATAGTTGGCAGTTAACTGCCAATCATAGTTGGCAGTTAACTGCCAATCATAGTTGGCAGTTAATTTGCATATAGCCCTGATTAGCCAATGAAAAGGGTATCGTCGTACGCCAATTACCATTTTTCTTTTTTATTAGATAAGGATCTATATTTGTGTAATCCCCTCTTCTTGTTTATGGGCTGGATTTAGTTACAAGTAGAGTATGTTAAAGTGATGGCATATCACTTCTGAGATCATCATAAAAAGACTGTGGTTTCCATCTGGGTACTCTCTCTCAGACGTGTTCTGAAGGAAAGAAACTATTGTGCTGTAAGTTACTTTATGGAGAAGCCCACGTGGCAAGGAATTGATGTCTCTGGCCAACAACCAACCAGTGAAAATCTGAGGCCTGCCAACAGCCACACAGATGACAGTGGCAGGGGATCTCCTCCAATCAAGACCTGAAATCCTGCTTGATATCTTGGCTACAGCCTTGTAAGAAGAGACTCTGAACCAGAAGCACCCAGCTAAGCTGCATCCAGAATTGTGACTCCATAGAAACTGTGAGATAATAAATGTTTGTTGTTTTTAAGTCACTAAGTTTTGGGGCTAAAGAGAAGTAGCTACCATAGACCAAACCCCAAAAAAGAAATCTAATGTGGTGACTTCTGCCTACCTTTCTTCATAGTATCAAAGCTTCAATAACACTATCACCAATAATTTATAAACTCTTCTGTTTTGACTGACCTCACTATTAGCCAGACACCTTCCTCATTCTCAATTTCTCAGAAGGGCTTCCTATTCCTCATTTCTATCCATTGAAATCCTAGCTATCTTCCAGATTGAATACTATTCACTTAGCACTTAACAAAACTACTAACTGACCTAATAGCTTTGAGTATCTAAATTCAAAGAGATCACGAACTCCTTCAGAAATCTCATAAAACCCCAAGCAGTGGGGGAAGGATTGAAAGAAAACCAAGTGATCCATCCTAGAATGTAAGATGTCACTAGTTTGGTTTGCACATTTGAAAGAACTGACCACCTTATCTGAAGGATATCAGTAATGATGACAAATCTTCAACTCTATGATTAGCCTAGAAAGTGTTGTCCAGGCTCTTAAAATTTTCCTTCCATTAGTTTCTTAAACAACTTGCTTCCATCATTAACCCACCTCTGTAGTAATTTACAGCAAGTTAAAACAACGAGAAACACTGCCATTAAATTTCAACTACATCATTGGTTCTCAAACTTTAGCTTGCATTAGCATCACCTGGATTGCTTGTTAAAGCAGACTGTTGGACCCCACCCCCAGAGTTTCTGACTCAACAAGAATATAATTTAAAAGTTATAGCTCAAAAAGACAGGTTAGAAAAAGATAAAAAAGTTCAAGAGGAGTAAACCATACCCAACACCTTAAGAGCTTCAAAATACAAACCCACACTCTTTCTCCTCTTCCTCTCCCTCTTTTGCCCCCTATGCTCCACCCAAACAAATTAACTAAGGTAAGTTCATCTTGGTATGCACACTAGAGTTCAACTTTTTGGAAACAATGTGCATCTCCAATTAAGGATGTTAAACAAAACATTAATGTAAAAAAGATTAATCTAGTAGTTCAACTCTCTTGTTTTAAAGTCCCAGATTTAAAAAACAACAAAAACAAATAACAAAAAAAGCAAAACTGAAGGTTGAGATGTAAATTAACTTGTCAGAAGAAAAGCCAGGGCTAGAACTTGACTCCCAGCCAGTATAAAATATGCTGGAATAAAGTACCTCTCAATTTATGCCTGAAACCTCACTTTACTACAAGTTCTTTAAAGTAAATCTTTTAATTAAACAAATATGTAAAATATCACCAGCCAGTAGAAAATTGTCCTGCCAAACATTAGGTTATTTATTACTTTTGTTTTTAAAACTGGTTATTAAGCATAATAAATCGTCCCATGCCCCTCTTTCTCAGTATACCCTTTAAATGTGGTATTGTTAAGAGTTATTGACCTTCTCTCTCTACTCATTCTCCCTGAGATCAAAATCATGACAGTGCATGAACTATGACTATTCTAGTGGTTCAGATTTATCACTGCAGTGGCTAAAAATATATGGATGTTCAGGCTCCAACTCAGACTTAACATATGCACAACAATCTCTGGGAATGCTCCTAGGGCAAAAACTGTGCCCTCTACTTGACATGGCAACTGGAACACAAGGCACAATCAACATTTGCTGAACACTGTTGTGGAAACACAAAATGGCAAGTTTAAACATTCCTCAGTTGCAGAATTGAGCAGCGTTTAATAAATTACCTAGCTAATCAGGCAATTACATAAAAAAAAAACACAACACCTTACTTTTTAGTATTAGCAATACTAATTAATACAGTTGGGTAAGTAAGGGCTTTATGCATTTCTCCATCATTGGTATAGGTTAAAGCTAAAGAAAATCTTTAATCTTTTCTTAAAAGTTCAAAAAGTAAAAGTAAGCTAGAATTTAAATAAAACAGGACCAAATTAAACTATAATAAGACTTACAGAAAGTCAGAAAATCAAATTTTCTAAAAGAAAAAGTGTTGACTTATAACCACAAATAACAGTAAGTATCTGTTGTTGGATGAACTACTTTTTCCAGAAAAAGTAAACAAATTCCCAAGGAAAGAGCAACTTGATGACCTTTTTACATTTCAATCATTTCCTCCTGAAAAAAAAAAAAGTATATATGTGTGTTTGTGTGTGTGTGTGTATACACACACACATTTTTTAAATTGATTTCAGAGGAAGGGAGGAGAGAAAAATCAATGGTGAGAGAGAATCACTGATCTGCTGCCTCCTGCACACCTCCACTGGGACTCGAGCTCTATACCCAGGAATGTGCCCTGACCGGGAATCAAACTGTGACCTACTGGTTCATAGGTTGACGTTCAACCACTGAGCCACACCGGCAAGGCTCCTACAAATTTATTTTCAAATTCACTAATAATATACCTGATTTCATATTGAAAAATAACACTGGGGCAGGGAATTTAATATGGTTTTTTAAAGATATATTTTTTTGTCAATCCTCACCTGAGGGTATTTTTCCCGTTGCTTTTCAAAGAGAGTGACAGGGAAGGAACACTGGGCGGGGGGAATAAAAGGGAGAGAGGGAGAAACATCAATGTGAGAAACACACGGACTGGTTGTGCCCCGCAGGCACCCAACCAGGGGCAGGGAGCAAACCCAAAGCTGAGGTACATGCCCTTGATGATTTTAACGGGGAATTGAACCTGAGACCCTTTGGTGCACAGGCTGATGCGCAACCACATTGGCCAAGGCTTTAATACGTTTTCATTGATTTTACAGAGAAAGGAAGGCAGAGGTAGAGAGTGAACATCCGATGAGAGAGAACATCAACACTGATTGACTGCCTCCTCACTGGGATCAAGCCTGAAACCCAGGCATGTGCCCTAACCGGGAACTGAACTGGGGAACTCTTGGTGCACTTCCGTCACACTGGCTGGACAGATTTAAGTTTTTTAGAATTAACAGTAAGCTCTCTAATTTGAAATAAGTAAAACAATGTTTTTTAACTTAATAAACTTAAAACTTGTTACATTAAACCAACATTAGTTTTTTTAACTGAAAAAACTAGTCTGATAATTAGACGAGATCGGGTGTGTTCAGGGTGGTATGGCCGTAGAAGTCTGATAATTAAAGCCTCTATGAATATAAAGAGGTCTTATAAATAAAAAATAAATATCCCAAAAGGGGATAAAGTGAGCAAACGCGAAGGGCAATTTACAAAAGAGACATCAATGCCCAATAAACATGTTAAAAGTTCAACCTGATCCGTTTGTTTTTTTTTAAGTAAATTTTATAAATGATGACCATTTTAACCCCATAAAGCACCAACTGGTGGGGGAAACTAGCATAACCTTTCTAAAAGTAATATGGTAATGTTTCATATGTCTTGAAAATAAGCAAATCCTTTGGCTTAGCAAATCAATTTATTCTAAGGAAATATTCAAAGATTTAATCTATGACAGGTATTCCCAATGAGGTTTATAAAAGCCAGAAATTAGACAATAAAAAAGGGAGGTCAATAATAATAGATTGATTAGATAAATTAGTTTAAATCTGTGATCATGTGAGCACTTGAAAAATATTTACTGACAGGAGAAAGTTGAGATACCTTCAGTTTTTTTCCTACTGAAAACATAAACATATATAGTACCATTCCATTATTAAAAACATGTATAGCTTACCCAGAGGGTCTAGAAAGAACCAGTTACAAATTTTGATGTGTCTCTCTGGGTGTTTTTTTCTTGCCCAGTTTTTCCTTACAGTGCGCATGTATTATCTGTGAAACTTTTCAAATTTAAATCTATTAACATAAATAACCTATAACATAACCAGAGCCTAGTCTAGATCTAGTAAGTATACCATTTGGAGAAAAGATGGTCTGGAGTAAAATCCTATCCTTTGATTTACTGATATTTCTAAATATGAACTTTTAACAAGGAATAATATGTATATATTCAGAAATTCTATTTAAAAAAGAATGATGTGGAGTGCATTACCTATATGTCTGTTCCAGAAATGCCATAAAGAACTTGCAAGGTTTGACCTCAGTGATTAAAACGCACCGAAAAGCTGAGAAAGTTGGATGAGATTTAACTACATGAACACAGACCATAAGTTAAAAAGTAAAATATCCATGAGTTTTTAAAGCTAATTGAAATGCCAATAAGCTAGGTAACATGTTTGAAACGTCAGATTTTATATAATTGCAAATAATGAAAACAGAATTCAACGTTTTACTGTGAATTCTTTTGATAAAGTTTCCTCAAAAAAAAGAAGAAAAAAATCTCAATGTAGTGACTTAAGAAGTCAACTGTCATATTTTGGGAACCAGAAAAAGAGCAGTAAAGCTTATCTTTCTTCTACAACCCTTCAAATTCCTCCTTAGACTGCATTATCTATATGAAAGTTTGAGATTTCCACTGGTTAGCAATAGCACCAGATATCAGATTTATTTTTTACTATAACTCAAAACACTGCCTTCCAATGAGCCTAAATAGATGATTCAATTCTCAAAAGAAAGTTTTGCTTACTAGACGATACTGTAAAAAATCTGTTAATTGTGCAAACTCAGTAAGTAGGCAGTAACATACTGCTAATTTGCCAGTGAATATCAGCCAACCGATTTTAAGGTAAAAAATGTAATGACTGACATCACAAGAAGGCAATAGTTACTTGCTGCTCACATATGTAGTTTCCTTCCATGTAACTTGTGTTTTCTAAAAGTTGCATTGAATAGAGACTTTTTATTCTTCAATGTATACCTGAGCCCTCATAATAAGACTTATTTCCTAAAATTCAAAAATGCACAAGGTTACATAAAATGTGGTTATCAAGTTAAACCAAGCCTAACTTACTGACCACGAAATAGAAAGGAGTCCAGAAGCAAAAAGCCTCTACTTTCTAAATCACAATAGAGTCTTGTCCAATATCAGACAATAACATTGCGTTTTGTTGTTGTTTTATCTGCAAGGCTGGGTATGCAATCTGCACTAACTCTCCCAACAGCTTCAAGTTAAGTCATACACCACTACTGCGGAAAGTAGCAGGTCCCAAACAAACAGCAAAGAAGTAAAAAAGATGCAAGCAAGAGCCTCACCATCGGAAAAGAAGGCCCATCAGCAGCTCTTCCGAGAAACAGTTCCCTTCCCCCATCTTTAATATGCACTTAAGACTGCCAAGCAGATCCATTTCTTTATTAACTGATGCCCTCTTGGGGCAACCGTATACCAAGCTGCTCTTAGGCCTACTCTAACTCCTTCCAAAAGTGCTCAAGTGAGGCTGAAGGCCGGGGCAACCCTCTCACGAGCCTAATTTTCCCTGCTCTTCTCCACCACCACCCTCCGCCCCGCCCTCGTAGGCACTCCTCCGGCCAGAGGAAGGACCCCGGGCCCGGGGACGGGCAGAAATTGCCCGCAAGAGAAGTCTCAGGCGGCCGGAGGCCTCCGCCATAGCAGGACCTGGAAAGTACCGCCCCCAACGCATCGCCCCACACCCGGCGAACCGGCGAACGTCTGCTTTCGACACCCCGTGCCCGGCAGCGGCAGCGGAGGAGACAAGGGCGGGGAGGCATCGGGCTGGGCTGCGCACCAGGCCCAGGCCTGCCCCTCGGGGCCACGCGGGCCGCCCGAATCTGCTCCCCGGTCCAGGCCGGTCAAGCCAGCTCGGCGGCCACCCTCACCTGGATGACCTCGTTGACCTCCCGGATACATTCCACCATGTGTTGCAGGATCTGCTCGGCCGTGAGCACCTCGTAGCGGTAATCCTCCTCCTGCTCGTGCCCCGGCCCGCCGCCGCCACCGCCGCCGCCGCCGCCGCCGCCGGACCCGAGAGCGCTGCCGCCGCCGCCGCCCGTCTCCCCGCACAGCAGTCCGTCCCGCTCCCCGCCGACGCCCAGCCCGGGCTCCACCAGCTCCACCTCGCCCAGATCCAGGTTATCGTCATCCGGCTCGTCCTCGTCCTCCTCCTCGGCGCCGCTGTCCTCCTCGCTGCACTCTTCGTCCTCGTCGAACTCGTAGTTGTAGCCCTCGTCTGAGTCCATGGCGCGACGCGCGGGGGCCCGGCAGACGCAGGTCCTGAGGCGGAGAGAGGGCGGGGACGCCCGGGCCCCGGCTCCCGCTCCGGCTGAGGTCCGGTCGCAGGCCTGGCTCCGGCCCGCGGGCCGCGGCTCCTCCCGGGCGCGGCGGTTGGCAGTTGGCGGCAGGCGGCGGCGGCGGCGGGGAGGTCGCGGAGGAGAGAGGGAGGGAGCGAGGGGGCCGCTCGCCGCCCGCCTCAGTCAGACGCGGCTCCACTCCGGCCTCCAAGAGAAAAGAGTCCCCAGCGCCACCTCCACGGCCGCTGCTACCTCTACTGAGCCAACAAAGGGGCGTGCGTCATCGCGTCGCGCTGCGTATTCGCGTCACTAGCCTTGGCGTCACCGTGCCCGCCCCTCCGCCCCTGCGTGGAATTAGGGGAGACCCCACGGCCCGGCCTGGCCCTGGGAACGCGGCACCGCCAAACTCGCCTTCGTGGTTCCCGCAGCGGTCTCTTGGTGTGGGGAGACCAGTGGTCCCTGTACTTGACGCGGCAGTAGGCGCCCCGTCGCTGTGAGAGCCCCAGGACCGCCCTGGGGTATATTTTGGCGCAGGCCTTAGGGATCCGGCCCCCTCCACCCCCGAGTTATTCTGGGAAGATCTCTGCTGTTGAGCCAAAATTCCGGTTACCCAGGCTACTGAGTGGAAATCTATTTTATGCAGAACCTCTAAACTGTGACAGGTGAACCTCATTTTAAGTAGTTTGATTACGTACACTGGTACCGACCTGCAGTGGTTTTAAAGTCGCCTATAGTGACGTCATTTTAAAGACACTTTCCCTAAACTCCGCCCAAAAAGCACCAATTAATTGAGCACTGAATAAGGACTTTATGTATATTCTCATCTTCATGGAGCCACAGTATACCATCCCCTTTGGAAAGGGACTTAACCAAGGCCACAGAACACTTGCCCTATTAGCTTCTGCATGACCTAAAATATCAATCATAAAAATGCTTTATAATGCATAATCTGTATTAAATACGACAGAGTATATGAAATGCATTTTAGTACAACACAAGTCAGGCAAGAGTAGAAATATCTACAGGGACCAAATAAAGCAGAGAGATAGCGCTTCTCTCTTATCTGGAAATGTGCTGTGTGAGCCCAGTGTTAATGGATGCTAGAAGGTAGGTAAGATGGTTGAGCCTCAGGGAATAACAGAAGCAAAGGCACAGTAGGTGTAAAACATTTTAGTTTGGGGAACATAAAGAGTAGAGAGGAGTAAATGGCAAGATATTAGACAAGTTAGGGGTTAGGACATTAAGGTAGTTTATGTCATTGAGAGTGGACTTAAATCTTTGTAAGTAGGACATGAGTGCCAAATAAGTGTTTGGAAGGAAGAAGAGGCATAAGAAAGCTCCCTCTTGGGATAATTTGAAGGATTGGTGAGATTGAAAATCTTTTCAAATCTGAATCCCTAATTTATTGATAGGAATCCCTAACTGTTCAGCATAGTTTACCTCGGGAAATTGAATTTGAAAAGTTAAAAGTTACACGATGTAAATAAGCCTGTACTAATTTGTCCACTTTTTTTTTAGTTTTTAAATAATCAGATTTTCTAAACAGGATTTGCAAAATAAAGCTTTTAACATAATTTCTCATAGATCTTGGTCCTCTGATTCTTAGCAACCTTATGTTGCTGCCACAACTGGGGCAAGCTAACAACACTAGCAACCCTCCTCTCCATCCCATCCCCATTGTTATATACCTACAGAAAAAAATCAGTAACACTTGTCGGTACTCTAAACCCCTTTGCCCTATCTTTTTTTTTCATCGTACCCCTACTTTGAATGAACCCTGCTATTCATGTCATCTGTCTTTGGTACTGGAGCAGCTGACCACCACAGGAAAAATTTGTATAACAACGTGCATTCTATTTTTTTAAATCCTGACCCGAGGATATGTTTTTATTGATTTTTAGAGAGAAAGGAAGGGGTTGGGGAGAAAGAGAAAAATCAATCAGTTGCCTCCCATGCACACTCCAACCTGGGATCAAACCTGAAACCTAGCCCTTACCGAGAGTGGAACCCACAACCTTTTGTTGTATGGGACAATGCTGCAATCAACTGAGCATCCAGTCATGAAGCACAGTGAATTCTCAACACCACCCAGCAATACTGTTAAACTTTTCTGAATTGTTCTCTCACTTTAGTCAATTCTTTCAAACCACCAGTTTTCTCAAAACCCCAACCTTTCTTACCCAAATCCTCTCAATGTAATTGGCTTTACATCACAGAGAAATTTGAAATCATAAGGACCAATGTGACTGAAGCATGCTAAGCAAAGAAGACAGTTAAAGATTATGGTGAGAGAAGCAGATCAAGGCAGAGGGTCAGTAGGGCCTTGTAGACCATCTTAAGTTACGTCATGGAAGTGGGAAGCATTGAGGAGTTTTAAGCAGAAGAATGGAACAGTATGATCTGTGAGTGTGTTTATTTAAAAAAAAAAAACAAAAAAACACCCCTATGGCTGCTTTGTAGAGAATGGACTATGAAAGCAGAGATCAGTTAAGAGGCTATCTCAGTAGTCCAGGTGAACAGTGATAATGGCCTGGGCTAGGGTTTTGATAATGAAGATGAGAAGTGGTTAGATACAGATATAGTTTAAAGGTAGAGCCAACAGATTTGCTGATGACTTAACTGTGGGTTTGATAGAAGAATCAAGGATGCCTGTTAGATTTGAAGCTTGAACAACTGGGTAAATGATGGTGTCATTTACTGAAATATATTAAACTTGAGATGATTTTTAGACATTAAGGTAGAGGTGTTGAATAGGCAGTTCTATACACTAATGTATAAAACTGAAGGTCAGGAGAAGTTAGGGTTGGAAATAGAATTTTAGTAGAATTTACGTCAACAATGTTGAGAAGCAGCATAGGCTAAAAAGGTTAAGAGCTTATGCTTTGAAGAAAACAGAGTTGAATTTGCCTGTGCTCCTCCAGTTGCTGTCTATAACCTTGAGCAAATTACTGAACCTCTCTGAGCTTCACTTTAGGCAGTGGTTCTCAACCTTCCTAATGCCGCGACCCTTTAATACAGTTCCTCATGTTGTGGTGACCCCCAATTTCATTGTTACAAATTGAACATAATTACAGCATAGTGATTAATAACAAAAACAATATGTAATTATATATGTGTTTTCTGATGGTCTTAGGCGACGCCTGTGAAAGGGTCAGTCGTTCGACCCCCAAAGGGGTTGCGACCCACAGGTTGAGAACCGCTGCTTTAGAGGATTATAATTCCTCTTCTGATAGGATTCTTTGCATTTAAAGCATTTGGCACATAGTTAAGTGCTCAAAAAACTAGAACTATAAAAAAAAAAGTCATATATCATCTTGCATCTTATGGGAAAAACTATAGCCAATTAGATTTATAACCTTTCAATGGATTTTATTTTAATCATGTATGTATTTACATAGCCTGTGTCATCCCCATTTTCTAGGGGGAAAATGGGTCTGCTTTTTTCTCAGAAACCTTTTCCATTATCTCATGACTTCTTTTTTTGGTCAATGTCATGGGAAATATCATAATGCTTCTGAATTTTGGGGTCTCCTATTCATGGATAAAACTTCATCACCAAACTTTTTCAGCAACACTCATTCCATTGATATTTTGTAAATTATCTTAGAATCAGGTTAGGTTATAGTGCTGTTTAAGGAAACCAGTATAACAACTTCTCTCTCGCCCAAACTTCTCTCTATTGGCCTACGACTGACCCACATACAATGTTTTTCTAAATGACTTGATTATAAAGGCATTGCCTGTGTTATTGCTTTCTCAGCTATGGTGATTACGGGGTAGAAGTAGAGTAGTCTGTAAACAACAACAGGACAAGGTCCTTGAAAACAGAAGGGCAAGGTCATATTTCCTCGGTGCCAAAAGAATCACTGTTGGTAATTAGGTACTCCCATTGTCCCCATGTCCTAATAGCGTAAAAAAATATTAGTACATGTTTATTAAATATCTACTCATGAAGGAAAATTCCATAAATGTTTATATGCTCACCAAATGGTTATGAACAAAATTCCAACAGAAAGAATATGAAAGTGCTTTTCAGATAAATAGAAATTAAAATAACACTGGAATTTTTCTAAGGGCAGCTAATAGAGTTATAAGCTTTGGAAAAGCCTTTAGTAATGGTAGGGCACAGAGTGACTGACCATTCCAGTTGGCACAGAACACAGGTTTCCCAGGATGTGGAATTTCCAGTGGTAAAACTGGGAAATCAGAGGCAAATTGGGATGGTTGGTCACCTTACATGGTATGACACCAAAAATTCTTGTATAATGTAATTAAAACACTGTTTCAAAAACTAAGTGGAAAGAAATTACTTTTTGTCATTTTGTTTATTAAGTTTGTTTTAATGCAGCATTTTTTGCTTTGTTTTTTAAAATGTTTTTGTTGTCTTATCAAGCATAAGATAAGAAAATTAAACTTTCATATAAATTTAATTTAAAATTAAATTTTAGCAAAAAGTATAGAAATACTCATAAGCTAATAGAGTACTTTGCATTTCTTTAAAAACATCTGTCTGTGTACTTCAAATTTTGTTACAAATAACAATTAAGTGTTACACCATTTTTGAGAGGCAGATCTTATTACATAAGTTTTATGTAGTAAATAATAATAAAGCTTAGAGAGACTGAGGTTATATGCCTCATTAGAAGTCTGGTAGAGATAGTAATAACCAAAAATGGAACCTGAGATTCCTGGCTGCAGCCCTTTCTCTAAGCTATTCTCTATCTTTCTTCTAGAACACAGGGTCTTTAGTATGTGGTAAATTAAAGCTGGAACTAGAATTAGAGTACATGCCCTCACAATTAGGCAAATGCACAAAACTGTGTGTCTGCGTTCTTCATAAATTGCAAGGCAGGTTTGGCCTAAGAGTGTGCTTATGCCCCAAGCAAAAACTAGCAAATGATCACCCCCCCCTCCCCTGAAGTGATAATATATTGGTCCTAAGGGGTTAGCCACTTGAAGAAAAAGTATTATTATTTAACAAAGTTTGCAAAAGAAATACTTCTTTGTATTTCACAGTATCTCTAGTTTATCCTGTTGCCTTATGGATGTATTTGAATGAATGGATGGATGAATGAGTGGAGAAAAGTGAGCAAATGTATTATTAACTCTCTATGCCAGAATAAGTGCATGTACATTTAATTTACTCATGATCTTGTGAAGTTGGAATTCTTAACCTCATGTTATAGATGAGGAAAAAGACTCAAAGATGAATAGTAATTTGCCAAAGTCCACAAGAGGTGGAAGACCTTTGATTCAATTCCAAGTCTTTTGAGTTCAACAACACTGTTTTTATCATACAACCTCAGGAATTGTAATAAGATCTTATTCCTATTCTAATATGTTCCTTTGTATTTGTTATAATGGAGTAATTGCTACCAAGCCTACTGTTGTTCAGTAGGGTTTGGAAGTTCCCAGGTGAGGCCCAGCTGTGAAGCAAGGCAGGCTGGTGCTGGTGCCAGGTCTTGGGGCATCAATAGGTTTGGGGCATGCTGACATCAGCTGCAGCTTGTTTGAGAGATTTTAGCAAAGTCTAAAGCCTGAGCCAGGACAGGCCATTCATATGGAAAAGCTGCTACAAACAGCTTGGGTGGGGCTGCAAATTGGATGGGGCAGGGTCTCAGGGAATCACCAGGGCAGAGAAAACAGTGTGCTCCAGGCTGATGGGGACTCAGGTATGTTTGCCAGTCAGCCCTGGGACAGGGGAGGTCTTGGCACAGCAACAACGACCCCTGCGAGCACCTCTGTCTGGTAGGAAGCCACCCCAGTCCCTGCCCCAATGCCAGACAATCCAGTTCTTCCCCATATGTGTCTGGGTCCCCCAACTCCTCCTGACACGAGAGCTCAGAGAAAGCAAGTCAGAGTAAGTTTTTCTCAGCCCTTTAAGAGGGACACCTGGGTATCTGGCAGCCTCTGTGTTCCTCAGCCACAATTCCTGCTGGTTTTTACAGGCCAAAGTTACGGGGACTTCTCTTTCCAGCTCTGGGACCCTGGGTCGGGGGTCTGATGTAGGGCTGGGACCCCTTGCTCCTCATGATGGCCTCCGAAAGGATGATCTCCCTCTGGATTAAAAAAATGGTCCACATGGGTACTGGATCAGCTGCTTCGGTGCCTCCATCCCTCCTACCAATCTCAATGTGCTTTCTTCTTTCTTCTCTAGTTGTAGGACTTCCTTTCAGCCAGCTTTCAGGCAGTTCTAAATGATGGTTGTTCTGTATTTTGGTTGTAAATCTGATGTGGTTGTGGGAGGTTGGCGAGTATTGACATGGGAGGTGGCGAGTATTGGCATTTACCTAAACTGTCATCTTGGTTCAGGCCAATCTTAGTATTTTTAAAAAATACATTTTTTAAATTAATTTCAGAGAGGAAGAGAGAGGGAGAGGATGAGATAGAAACATCAGTGATGAGAGGGAATCATTGATTGGCTGCCTCCGGCACACCCCCTACTGGGGATCAAGCCTGCAATCCGGGCATGTACCCTTGACAGGAATCAAACCTGGGACCCTTCAGTCCGCAGGCTGACGCTCTATCCACTGAACCAAATCGGCTGGGGCAAATCTTACTATTTTTCATGAAAACTTGTAATACATAAGTCACAATTTTTGTTGGTCAACCAATCAATAATTATTTATTAATATTCCACTCAGTGCAAAATATGTTTTTGGGCATTTCGGAGAGAAAAAGAAGAAGAACCCTGCCATCTAAACAATCATAATTTATTTAAGAGGAAGAGACTTAAATGAAAAGAAAAGGTTAACTATAAAAAAAAATGATAACTGTGCATTGAAAAGATGTCACAAGTCAAGAAGAATGGCACAGATGGCAAATGCTGAAAGAAGGAGACAGAAGTCACTAGACATGGGTGTTCTAAGAAATAATATCCTGCCCAGCTGGTGTTGCTCAGTGGTTGAGTGCTGACCCATTAACCAGGAGGTCATAGTTAGATTCCTGGTCAGGGCACATGCCCAGATTGTGGGCTTGATCCCCAGTAGGGGGCATGCAGAAGGCAGCCAATCAATGATTCTCTCTCATCATAGATGTTTCTCTCTCTCTCTCCCTCTCCCTTCCTCTCTCTGAAGTCAATAAAAACAAGAGAGAGAGAGAGAGAGAGAGAGAGAGAGAGAGAGAGAGAGAGAGAGAGAGAGAGAAGAAGAAGAAGAAGAAGAAGAAGAAGAAGAAGAAGAAGAAGAAGAAGAAGAAGAAGAAGAAGAAGAAGAAGAAGAAGAAAGAAGAAGAAATAAATCATATGCTGAACTTTCTCATACATCTATGCCTTTGCATCTGCGGTTCCCTCTACCTGACATCCTTCCCAAACCCTCTTTTCCCCTCAACTAATCTATATGCTTCAACACTACTTTTTTTGCCCAAGCTATTCCAAACCTGTCACTTGATGCCTGGAAAATGAGTTATTAGGTATCTCCCATTCCTAACAAATTTCCAAGATTTGATAATGTTGAAATGAATTAATATAAACCTAAAGCTGTAAACCAATAGACATTTGTCATCTTCTTACCTCAAAGTGTGTTGAATTTTGCCAACATTATATCAACATTGGTGTTCTTACCTGTTAATTCTTGGTAGGTCTCTATAAAAACTGGAATATTGTGTGAATAAGGACAAAGGGGCCTGATGTGCGTGTCCTCCATCTTGGGTTTCTGTATGGCAAATGTCCATCTCACCTCACATCCCCAGTGGTACCTCAGCTTCTAATACTTCATGGCTAGAAAGTAATATTGTGATTCAACGGATTGGACACAACTTATATAACACAGCCTGACTGTGAATGAGTAAGGGACTGTAACAGGGAGCAAAAAAGAAATGTCTTAAGGACCTTAAGATTAGAGTAACCAAAGGGAGAAACAGTAGTACCTGACAGGCCCACCTAGCCCCAAGGTTTTCACAAATGAAAAAGCTCTTCATTTTTAAAATATTTCTTGTTTTGTTTCTCTCTTTGGTCTCTTTGTTTTGTTTGAGACAATACCATGATTTAAAAGACAGTCACCACTTCCAGCTCCAGGAAGCAGATGCCACTCCTTACAGTTATTTTGCAATATAGCAAGAACCAGTTTTTCAATTGTATTTTTCCTACTATACCCTCAGAGATATCATTAGTAAAGTAATAATGGAGGACTTATGATGCATGACTTCTTGTCCAGAATTGTTTATAAGTTACTTCACATTTTGCTTTCATGAAAAGATAATTTAACATGTTCAATGTGTGGTTTGACACACTCAAATGCTGAAGCACTAAACAGAGTTCCCATTTAATTTATTTATTTTTAAATATTTTTTTATTGATTTCAAAGAAGAAAGGAGAGGAAGAGAGAGATAGAAACATCAATGATGAGAGAGAACCACTGATCAGCTGCCTCCTGCACTCCCCCTACTAGTGATGAGCCCCAAACCGGGCATGTGCCCTTGACCATAATCAAACCTGGGACCCTTCAGTCCACAGGCCCATGCTCTATCCACTGAGCCAAACCAGCTAGGGCAAAGAGTTCCCATTTTAAAGAATTTTAAAGGTCAATAAAATAAAATACACTTTATCTAAATGCCATGTTTTTTTCACATAAAGCAATGCTAGGTTTATGCAGACACATTTTGTTGTGAACGATAAGCTGCATGCATGAGCTATGAGCCTTTATTTTCTTCTTGGTAAGTGTATGTGGGAGATTGCAGATCAGAGGGATGTTGTGCAAAAGTGAATATTCTTACTCAACTAACTTTGAGAGCTAACTTTGTGTCAGCACTATAGGCTCCAGAGCAAGAAGTCCCACTTATTAAGTACATCCTATCTAATAATAGACAAACATGGTAATTAACTGTAACTTCGCTACCCTTCCCATAGGGTAATCAGGATGATATGCAAATTAACTGCCAACCAAGATGGCGACCGGCAGCCAGGCAGCTGAAGCGAACAGGAGGCTTGCTTGTTCCAGTGATGGAGGAAGCTAAGGTTTCCTGCCTGCCGCTGCCGGCCTCTGAGCTGCAGTCTAAGAAACATTGTTGCAATTATAGAAGCTAAACAAGCTCCAGAAACCTGCTTTCAGCCAGCTTCAGCCTCAGAGCTTAGAGCGGCTGTGATGGCAACAATGTTTCAATTATAGAATCCAAACAAACCAAGATACCTGCTTTCAGCAGCTGAGGTCTCAGACCTGGAGCCGAGCCTCAGAACTAAAGCCGGCTCTCAGCTCCAGTGACAGCCATAGAAGGTAAATAAATCCCAGAATAAAAAAAAAAAAAAAAAAAGAAGAGGTTGGGAGCATCAGTCACCCGCCAGCCTGAAAACAGCCTTTAGCCCCTCACCCAGACTGGCCAGGCACCCCAGTGGGGACCCTCACCCTGAAGGGGGTGTGACCAGCTGCAAACAGCCATCATCCCCTCATCCAGGCTGGCCAGGCACCCCAGTGGGGACCCCCACCCTGTTCCAGGACACCCTTCAGGGCAAACCAGCCGGCCCCCACCCATGCACCAGGCCTCTATCCTATATAGTAAAAGGGTAATATGCCTACCGGCACCGGGATCAGCAGAGCTGTGAGGCCTCCTGGCCCCTGGAGCAGCATGACAGGGGGCAGCACACAAACCACCTGATCACCCTGTGGCTCTGTGTGTGACAGGGGGCGGGGCCACAACCTCTCTATCCGCCCTGCTCTGTTCATGACAGGGGAAGGCGCCCCAACCCCCTGATCAGCCCTGCTCTGTGCCTGATAGGGCGGAGCTCCCCAACCCCCTGATCAGCCCTGCTCTGTGTGTGACAGGGTGCGACACCCCAACCCCCCCACGGGCCCTGCTTTGTGTGTGATGGGGTGAAGCCGCAACTCCCCATCGGCCCTGCCCTGAGTGTGACGGGGGAGTGCCCCAACCTCCTGATCTGCCCTGCTCTGTGCGTGACGGGGCGGTGCCCCAACTCCCCTATCAGCCCTACTCTGTGCATGATGGGGGGGGGAGCTCCCCAACCCCCTGATCGGCCCTGCTCTGTGCTTGACAAGGGGCGGTGCCGCCACCCCCTGATTGGCCGGCTCTGTATGTGACAGGGGTGGCGCCAAAACCCCCTGATCTGCCCTGCTCTGTGCATGACAGGGGGTGGCGACGCAACCTCCCCATTGGCCCTGCCTTGAGTGTGACAGGGGGTGGCGCCCCAAACCCCCAATTGGCCCTACCCTGAGCATGACTGGGGGTGGCATCGCAACCTCCCAATCTGCCCTGCTCTGTGCATGACAGGGGGAGGCACCCCAACTCCCCAATTGGCCTTGCTCTGAGCCCAACCAGGGGCTGCGGGGCAGGCACCTAGGTATTGGGCCTGCCCTCTGCCACCCGGAAGTGGGCCTAAGCAAGCAGGTCGTTATCTCCCGAGGGGTCCCAGACTGTGAGAGGGCACAAGTGGGGCTGAGGGACACCCCCCCCACACCAGTGCACAAATTTTTGTGCACTTGGCCTCTAGTATAATATATGACCTTAAGCAAGTTACTTAACCTTGCCATCTAAAAAATAGGAATAATAATGGGATTTTCCTCATTGGATTGTAATAATTAACTGACTTAATGTAAAAGATTCATTACAACATTATTATTGGACACAGAAAATGTACAATGTTTTTTATCAGACCTCAGAATATACAAAGATGATTATTCAATCACTTTTTTAAAATATTTTTTTTATTGATTTCAGAAAGAAAGGGAGAGGGAGAGAGAGGTAGAGACATCAATGAGGAAAGAGAATCATTGATTGACTGTCTCCTGAATGCCCGTCATGGGGATTCAGCCCACAACCTAGGCATGTGCCCTGACCCTGAATGGGACCGTCGCCTCCTGGCCCATAGGTCGATGCTCAACCACCAAGTCACACCAGCTGGGCTCAATCACTTTTTTTTTTTAAATATATTTTATTGATTTTTTACAGAGAGGAAGGGAGAGAGATAGAGAGCCAGAAACATCGATGAGAGAGAAACATCGATCAGCTGCCTCCTGCACACCCCCAACTGGGGATGTGCCCGCAACCAAGGTACATGCCCCTGACCGGAATCGAACCGAGGACCCTTCAGTCCGCAGGCCGACGCTCTATCCACTGAGCCAAACCGGTTTCGGCCTCAATCACTTTTTAAAGCAGTGGTCCTTTGAAGAGTACAGACCATTATTCATTTGTTAAATTGTTGAAAATGTTTCTGTGCTCTTCTTGTATGCCTGATATTTTATTAATTAATTCAAGTTGATTATTCACCAAAATTATGTCAGGCACTGTGCTAGATATTGAGAAGAAAATAAAAACATTTCAGCTCTTAAGCTACTTATAGACTAATGAGGGGAACAGACATGTAAACCATTAATTACATTATAATATAATATAATAAGTACTATAATGAAGTATGATCTAAATGTTAGGGGACCAAAAAGATAGGCATCTCAATGTGGGTGTCATGGAGGTCTTTCTGGGGGGAGGGGTGGCCTAAGCTGAGTATTGAAAGAAAAGTAAGATGTTCTAGAAAGAAGGAGTATGTATATGCATATAAGTATGAAAGAATATGGCATATTTGCACCATGACCTGTTTTGGGAATTGCCAGTAGGTCAACATGTGTGAAATTTAGGGTGTACATACGACTGTTAGAAATGCCCTTGTCCCTTCTTTCTAGCCTTCCCATATTCCTTTGCCTTTCCCTGTTCTTTTTTATATTCTCTTCCCTTCATCCTTAAGAAACTTATCTAAAGATTCCATAGCTTGTGAATGGTAGAGCTAGAAATCAAAGCCCTGATTTATCTCTCTGCCTCCAGAGTCTATGCTTCTGCTATGCTATTTTAAAGAGTTTTCATTCTTTTAATAAAGTTTGTCATTATTTTTCTAGAATTTTTGTGAAAATGACTGTCAAGGTGTTTGCTTTACTATACCAATTTTGATTATTGCATTTGGATTATCTATCTATCTATATAAAAGCCTAAGTGACCATCTGACCATTCTAACATTCGCCTAGTAGCTATGACACGCAATGACCACCAGGGGGCAGATGCTCCGACCAGTAGAGGAGGGAGCCTGATTCCTCACGGAATCAACCGTGGTTTAGGTTGCTGCTGGGGCACTGTTGGCCCGAATCTACTTCACCCGCATTCCAGAGAGGAGGGAGCCCGATTCTGGGGTATGGCACCCGAGAACCCCCCTCTCACCATCCGGGACACCTCAGGGGATGTCAGAGAGCCAGTTTCGGCCTGATCCCTGCAGGCTGGGCCAAGGGACCCTACCGGTGCACAAATCCATGCACCGGGCCTCTAGTATTGGATAATAGAATTGGTGCAAGGAGGGTAAGATGTGTTCCACCTTAATTCTACTAAATATACTTCTACTGAATGCAAATGGGTATAAACCATTGTACTGGGTATTATTGAAAATACAAAACAAATTACAACCCTGGCTGGTGTGGCTCAGTTGATTAGAGTGTTGTCACATGCATCAAAAGGTGGTGGGTTTGATTCCCTGTCAGGGCATATATCCAGGTTTTGGGTTTGATCCAAGGTGGAAGGCAACCGATTGATGTTTCCCTCTTTCCCTTCCTCAACCTAACAAAAAAAAAGACAACCTCATTTTAAAAAGCTGTATATCCTATCCTTAAGAAGCTTACAATCTAATATAGAAAATGATACTTACAGGAAAAAAATTTAATGCAAGACAGCTCATTTAACAGCTGTCTGTTAGGCTTAACACCAGGGTATGGTTCTCAACCTTTTTTGTTTTCATTAGCCTCTAAGGAATCTTTTTATAGCTTTTATTCCTAAGCACTGCCCCTCCATGAAATTTTAATACCACAGATATACTTACTGTATATCTACTTATATACTACATGTAAATCTGTGCTTTATACATAAAAATAGTACTCCCTCTCCCCACATGCCCCCAGGAAGTAATAGTTGTCCTCTTGGGGGCAATCTTGCCCATGTTGAGAATGTATACACTAGGCTAGACTATCAAAGTCTAAGATTGGCAATTAAATTCTAGTTTCAGAATTAACAAGTATCCACCAAAGATTTAGTATAATTTAAAAATTAAATTTTCTGAGTTAAAAAAAACACACCATGGCATTAGATAAAAAAATAAAATAATTGTGTATATTCATACTGTGTGGCTGAGCTCAGGGTTGCTACTGTCTAACTCCAGGGAAGGATATTCACAATATAGTCTGTAATGGGAAGGGGAGTATGGAAAATAATTTGAAGTTATAACCATGCTGTGGTTAAAAGAGAAACTCAAGTTCATAACTTATTTAATCTTCAGCCCACTCTAATCATCTTAAAATATTTCTGACATTCCTATCCTGCACAAAATTATGTGTTTGTCTTCTGCAATATATAATTAATTCTCTGTGAATGCCTTATTCACAAATTAATTTATATGCAGGCCAGAAGTATATACCAACCAGAAAATTCACAGGATATGCACATTCATTTTAGTCTTCAATCTAGAACTAAGATTACAAATGATATGCTAATTTTTTACATTCTTTACAAATCACTTTATCAAAGCTAAAGTGCCCTCTGCAGGACAAAATTAAATTCTCCCGGCCTACGTGCCCAGGAACTGAGGGAGGTCTCCTGCCAACAGCCTGTGAGGAACTGAATCCTTCAAGGAACTGAAAGCCTTGGTTCAAGAGCCTATGAGCTTAACCAAAGAACTTAAAGGGTGTCCCAAAATTCACGCGAGAAGTAATTTTGATAGAAAACACAGGTTTATAATTAAAAATTGTAAATTTTTTATTGATTCATAAAGTATATAGTATAGGGTTATGTATGGAATAGCACATCGGGTAAATGGCCTCCACGGCTTTGCTGGCACATATGCAAAGCCGTGGTCTTCATTGGTCTTCATTGTTCCTGCTCCTGGGCCATAATTGGTACTTGGTAATGCTTATCAAATTGAAGGGATTGAAATCAAAGGGCAACAGTTATTAGAATCTGATTCAATAAACCAAGTAAAATTAGGCGTTTATTTTTTGTTGTTGTTGTTAATGCTCACGCAAAATTCAAATCTTGCGTGAATTTTGGGACACCCTTTATATGCATACATAAGACACAGACAATAGTGAGGTGAAGGCCTGGGGAGAAGGTGGGAGTGGGGAAGAGGAGCTCAATGAGGGGGAAAAGAGGACATCTGTAATACTTTCAACAATAAAGATAAATGAAAAAAAATTAAAAAAAACTAAAGAACAACAACAACAACAAAAAGCCAGTGAGGATATGAGGAGCTCAATCCTGCCAACAACCACGTGAGCATACATCAAAGTGACTCTTCCAGCAGTCAAGCACTCAGGTGAGATTGCAGCCCTGGCTAACACCTTGTTTGTGTTCTTGTAAGAGACCCTGAGACAGAAGACCCAGCTAAGCCACACCCAGATTCTGACCCACAGACACTCTAAGATAATAAATGTTTGTTGTTGTTATTTTAAAAAATTGAACTCTCCTTCACTCTAACCAAAATATCTCCCTTTAAATGGACAAACATAAATTGAGATACAAATTTCTAATAAATGATGCAAAAGGTCAACTTTATTTGTAATTGAAATCTAAATTAATAATATTCGACTTTTACCTGCCAAAATGGTAGAGATTTTATAAAATGCTAATATTAATTTTGATGGGAAAGAAGCAGGGACAGAATGATAGCTTGT